>NC_072731.1:104850555-105108055 GCF_026930045.1 Uloborus diversus
TAAAAGCGACTCCTCCTTTTCAGCAGTGGATTTTAGGGGGGACACAAGGAGTCAGAATGGATAAACAAATTTAACTATTTCATGTATTTTTTTAATTGAGTTCTCTAAAACATAAGACAATTTTTTAGTAATTTATAAAGAGCACAAAACACTCAAAGCATCTATACAGATAATATTTTAATAACATAATTTTTGTTTACTTTGGAGGGTTTTTTTCTGGAGTCAGAGGCCAGATAGGCTAAATATATTTAAATTACTGGCTTCAAAATCAGTGGAATCGCGATTCGTCTATTAATTATTCATTAAACATTTAAAATAAAGTAATGAAAACTTTGAAACAATGTATGCGGGGGGGGGGGGATACGTATTTCAATATAAGAGCCTCCTACAAAAATTATTTCTGTTCTTTTGTTGAAGTCGGTTAAAATGTAACTTATGCTACACGGGTCATAATAATGATTCGATTGGCACCTTATTCATCAAAATCGGAAGAATAATTTAGGCGCTACGGTGGAACATACGTAAATGCAGTGGCGGATCTAGAACTCGAGAAAAGGGAGGGGGGGGAGGCTAACCTTGATCCAAGTAAAGAGTCACTGTTTTACAGGGTCTTTTCGTCGTTGTTGCGCGTACTTTCAATATCAGGGGGCGGGGGGCATCACTCTTAGGGGGACAGACACCCCTGTTTAAATAATGTGAAATTTTATCTACAAGGGGTGCCTCTCCCGAAAAATTTAGAGCATTAAATACGGCTTTTTACTTGAAATAAACTAGTATACTGAAGAGTATAAATAATTTCGCAAACGTTTTAAAGGTCTGAAAACGCTATATGCACCTGAGTTGGACATAAGCTACAAATTACCGCCCCATGGCCAAAGCTAAAACGGAATTGCAAGCAAACATCGGAAAGGTCAGTTACTGCATCCAGAGTTTGCAACTGTGCTCTAGCTTTATGTTCATGAGTCTGGAGCTGTTAAAACCACGCTCAGGCAAAAAACTTCACATAAAGTTGATTGGATTATTACTTTGGTAGATAAAAATTCTTCCGCATAACAGAAAGAGGTGTGCAAAAGTGGTATATGACTCCCTATCGAAAAAGTGAAGATAAAAATAGTTAGGGTATAAACATTATACCCCAGCTATTGCAGGAGAAAGGTAGAACAGAGAAGCGGATGCGTGAAGGGGGTCAGACCCCTCTCGTAGAAATTTGAAAAATTGATGTGAAAAACGCAAGTTTCGAAACGTTTTGGTGGTAAAGTTAGGTGAGATGGGGTTGAGGTTCTTTCCCAAGTATTTTTACTATAGTCAATTTCAAGCTTTCACTAGCGATATTAAGAGATCCAATGCTCTTTACAAAAATTTTCACAAATAAAAGTTTAAAAACGCATTTTTATGTTATCTATGATATTGTTGAGGTGATGGGAAAGGTCCAGGGGCTCTCTGAAAGTTTTTCGTTGTAGCACTTGGGAAAACACGATTAGAGTCTATCTTTGGAGACGTTAGGAGAGGAATTCTTTGGTGATTTATTTTGAAAAATTTTCCAAATTAGTCTTTAAGAAGGAATTTTACGCAATTTCTGGTGAATTTACGTTACTAGGCGGCCCTCCTCCGGAAGTTTTTGACTTGGAAAAGAAGAGGGTTCGGAGGCCCTCTCTGGAAAAGTGTCGTCAGTGAAGTTTGAAATACGCAATTTTAGTCGATGTTTGGTTAAGTTTAGGATATGAGAAATTTTGGAGGCTCTCTTTGAAAATATTTTAACAACTAAGTTTTCAAAAGGCTGTTCTTGGTGCCCTTGCGTTTGGGAAACGGAAAAAGTTCACAGGCTGTCTCAGGAAGTTTTTTGACCCTAAAATTCGAAAAAAACTCAACTGTACGCCTTCTTCGCAAAAGTGATTCCAGGTCTTTATTCCGGAAACTTTCAAAATTGAGGTCCTAAAGATGTGACTAAAGGTTTAGGTTTGGGAAAGATAGGGCAAAAAAAGGACCCCCTGCCTCCTCTTGACTATCGACCTACTTCCCTCCCGAAATCTCTTTCAAGAAGTCAATTTTAGGTTGTATGTGAAAAAGAGAGGTTCGGGGACTCAGAAATTTTCTGAAACGAAATTGAAAGCTATCTGTACTGATACTAGGGGGGAGGTGCTCGGGGGACCCTCTGGAAATTAATCAAAAATGAAGTTTTAGAAGCGCAATTTTTGACTGCGTTTGAAGACTTTAAGCGTAGGTATAAAGAAGAATTTAGGTACCTTTTTCGGCTAAATTTGGAAATTGAAATCGTTTCAAAGACACGATTTATTCTATCTTTTATAGTAATATTAGGAAAAGAGTGAGTACACTGTTAAAACTACAGGTTGCGATTGGCACCTTTCAAGGGTGAAAAGCTTGTTCACTAGCGACACCCTATACGGTGCCGAAATCTCACCCTTAAAATGGGTGAAAAACTGGCACCCTTAACCCCAGCGTGCACAGTAGGTGAAAAGATGGCATACTAGGAGTGGGAAATGGCACCCTCACTTTTCCCTATTGCAGGTTTTAATATTCAGTTCTTGCGGAAAGGGCGCTACCCCTCCCCAATGGAAAATAGGTAGCCCCTCATGTGGTACGGGGAGGGGGAGGGTTTTTTTGGGGGGTGGGGGGTTCAGGGGGCTGTTCTCCAATACAAGATCTTAAAAAATCGAAAGTTTTTAAAAACATCCCCTTTTTTGACTGAAGCAGTCTGCGCCATGACCGACTCCCCCCCCCCATTTGGTACACCCCGCTGTTTTTAATCTTATTGGAATAGACTTTTTACTATCCTGATGGCCGATGGCTGTTCCCTATTGCAGTTACTTGCGGAAGGAGATGTTCTTCCTACATAGTAATTCTCCTCCCCCTCAGGTCATGGGGGGTGGGGGCCAAATCCCCCCCACCAAAAAAAACAAAAAAATAAAAATAAACTAAAAATTTTCAAAAACCAACCTTAAATATTAAGTCTGCGCCACCCGCTCAACTACCCCCCCCCCCCCCCCCGCCCATCGCAGGCCACACTGCTTTTGTCCTTATTCGAATAAAATGCTTAAATTTTTTATCCAGATGGTCGATGCCAGTTCCCTATTGCAGAGTTACTGGCGTAAGGGGATGCCCCCCTAAATAGAAATTCACCCTACTCAGGTCATGGGGGTGGGGGCTCCTCCTCCCCCCCAAAAAAAATATGAAAATTAAAAATTTTCAAAAACCAACCGTAAAAATCTGAAGTTTGCGCCACCCGTTCAACTATTCCCTCCCCCCTCCCCCGTAGGCAACACTGCTTTCGGTCTTAATGGAACAAAAATAGCTTGAACGTTCTTTTATCCAGAGAGCCGATGGCTGTTCCCTATTGCAGAGTCACTTGTAAAAGGAGATGTTCACCTAAAATAGGATTTCACCCTCTTAGGTATTAGGGGGGGTCTGGGGCATCCCCCCCTCCTTCAAAAAAAAAACCAAAGCTATCAAAAAAAGCTACAAACTAAAGTTTTTAAAGGAAAAACTTAAAAATTTTGAAGCTTGCGCCATGACCCGCTCCATCCCCCCCCCTCGTACGACTCACTGCTTTTGATCTTATTGCAATAAATTGCTTGAATATTTCTTTTATCCAAAAGGCCGATGCCTGTTCCATATTGCGTTTACTTTCGGAAAGGGGGTGCTTCTCTGAAAGTAAAAGTTAACACCCTTAGGTAAAACGGGGGGTGGGGAGGTCAACCCCCTCCCCCCAAAAAAAAGAAAATCACCATAAAAACTGAATTCTTTAAGAAATAAACCTTAAAATTTGAAGTCTGCGCCATGACCCGCTACATCACCCCCCCCCCAATAGGCCCTACTACTTTTGGTCTTATTCGAATAAATAGCTTGATTTTTTTAAATCCAGAAGGCCGATGGTTTTTCCCTTTATCAGTCACTTGTAGAAGATGTTCCCCCTAAAATAGGATTTCACCCCCTCAGGTATTAGGGGGTCTAGGGCATACCTCTTCCCCCCCCCCCGTACTTAGAAAAAAAAAATTAAAACCATCAAAAAACTAAAATTTTTAAAGGAAAAACTCTAAAATTTTGAAGCTTGTGCCATGACCCGCTGCACTCCCCCCCCCCCCGTAGGACCCACTGCTTTTGATCTTATTGCAATAAATTGCTTGAATTTTTTTTATCCAAAAGGCTGATGCCTGTTCCATATTGCGTTTACTTTCGGGAAGGGGGTGCTTCCCTGAAAGTAAAAGTTAACCCCCTTAAGTAAAAAGAGGGGGTCAATCCCCCTCCCGAAAAGAGAAAGAAAATCACCACAAAAACTGAAATCTTTAAAAAATAAACCTTAAAAATTTGAAGTCTGCGCCATGACCCGCTCCATCCTCCCCCCCCCCCAATAGGCCCTACTACTTTTGGTCTTATTCGAATAAATAGCTTGATTTTTTTTAAATCCAGAAGGCCGATGGTTTTTCCCTACTGCAGAGTTATAGCGGAAGGGGGTGCAACCCCTTTAAATAGGAATTCCTACCCACATGTTATGAGTTTTTTTTGGGGGGAAGGGGCACCCCCCCCCCCAAAAAAAAAAAAATTATAAAAATTAAAATTTCTTAAAAACAAACCTTAAAAATATGAAGTCTGTGCCACTCGCTCAACTCATTAATGTGGTTTAACTGTAACAGGAAATTTCTTAATTGACTGTGATCAACCACTGGTACCACGGTATACTGAATTCCACTTAGTGGTGGTCTGAAACAATTTTTACTCGTCTCGGTACAACAGACCACCAATGGTTCTGAATGCTAGTCAATGCATAAAATTTTTTATTGCAAATACAAGCCAAGGAGCAAATTTGTAAAAAGTTGCTAGTACAGAATGTGCTGTAAATAAAATTGTACATAAAAACAAAAAACAAGCAATGGTTACAGATTTCTTCCACTAGCCCATTGGTAAAGAGTTGAGGGGGGGGGGGATGTTACACACACTCCTCCAAGTGAAACGATACCTCTGGGGGTGCTGGACCAGGGATTGCTCATTTTCTGGTCTAAATCAGAAAATCAGAGCTATCTTCAGGGTCACATCCAACTGGTTAAACCACAAATAGTGGCAGGTACGGATTCGATTCTTTACCCTAGAGCGACGAGTGGTAAAGAATCGAATTTTTAAACAATATGCTTAGATTTTTAAGCCCTGCAGACCCTTATCTGATACAATATGTAAACTCTGAGTTCTACTGTGTTTTTTGAAACCCATATCAATTTTTCAGATTTTAGAATATCTCTTACAGTAGAACTTCAATTATCCAAACTCCTACTTTCCGAATTTCTGAAACAAAAATACAGTAAAACCTGTAAAGTTGATCACCCTTGTAAGTTGACCGCCTTTTTTCAGGAACTTAATTAGCCTTTATAGTATAAATCAACCTCTATAAGTTGACCATCTGTTTAAGTTGATCATTAAAAGTAGTGCACCGCAAGTGGTCAACTTACACAGGTTTCACTGTATAAGATACATTTTAAAAGAGACTACCAATCTAATGTAGGCGCAGCATAAACGTTAATGGGATGATAAAAGTAAGATAAATTTTTAAAAAGATTAGACTACAAACCTAGTGTAGGTGCAGCACAAACATTATTGGGATGAAGAGTCAGTGTCATAGTGTAGAAGCTTCTAATGTACAGCACAAGTAAATATACTCAGCACACACACAAGTAAATGTGTTGACTTTCCTTTCAATTAATCAAAGACTTTTTCTCTAAAAATGTTCTTTTCTCTCCTTTTCAACACAAATATTGACTAATTAAAATCCAATCATCCGAATGGGGTTCAGTTTCAATTGAATCAGAAAATTGCAGTTCCACTGCATTGTCATTTCAATTAATATTTTATGTCATTCTATTAAATTACCAACATATGTATTCTAAAAAAATATCATTATCGTAAAAAATGTTAATTTAAATTCATTAATTGCTTCACTCTTCATGGTTAAAGTTAATTTTCCAAACAACATATTTCTATACATTTTTTATAGTCAATGTGTCGAAAAAATTTTTGTTCCATGAAAACAAGAAACAAGAAAGGCACAACAATGTGGCATTAAAATGTTGTACAACAACTTCATGTAGACACACATTGTAAATAAAACCCTTTTACAATGCAATCAAGATGTGAACTTAAGGAGAGCAGGATTGTAAACAGCAAGTTTCCCCCCTTTTTTTATGCGTGCTTGTACCCCAATAAAATTTTCCAGTCAAATTTTAACTTAAGTTTTTCCTAGCAATATTTCAATAGAATTTCTTTATATTTTCTTCAGTTAGGCCTGAAAAGTTAATCATCACTTAAGCTTACAGTTTCTATAAAAGTGAAGTTCAACAATAATAACACTAAGTAAGGAAAAAAGATTTTAAATTTATTTTATAGAAACATTTTCCCACTATACCTTCTCTTACGTATTGCTAAAGACTTCGTAACTAATGAAAAAATATTTTTCACCACAGGGGGGGGGGTCACCCTTTGACCCTCCCCTGAATTCGCCCTTGGCAACTCACTGACAGTGTGGCGAGATCATGCGTAGGTGGTTGAACCGTTATTTGCTTTGAGAAAACCCTGTAGTCTGTTGTTATGTGAATATGAATGCTTGATAGACATAACTTCAAACTGCACCTTTAAATCTACCTTACAGATACTTCACTTGAAGGTCTGACTAAAAAAGAAATACCTTGGCAATTAGTTATTTCAGAACAATATTATTCTACAAACCATGTTATTATGAATTTCCTCACAAATTCTAAAAACAATTTGTCAGGAACCCACCAATTTTCCTTGCCTCCAAAGATTTTACAATTTTTGTCAGTCTGTGCTTACCCATTTTTGGTTTTGGCTGGACACCAAAAAACCCCAGCTGTTGAAAACACAAAGCATGTTCTTCCAACTGTCATTACATATGAAAATCTGAATTTAACTTATGCAGTAACCAAAACTATATACTGAAGCTGTCTAAATGCTGATCCTAACATTCTACTCTAGATATCAACCATTAAACCCAAAATATTAAAATTGCATCAGTTAAAACAACTTTACATTTCAATTTTTAATTCTAATCGTTTTGTTGTAACAATTGTTTTCTGTCTGTTCAACTTGATTTTTGTATTCCAGAATTTGTAAATAAAGTTAAGCATTATAAGCTACCTTTTATTAAAAGTACTGTAGGATGGAACTTTGGAACATTTTTCAAAGTTTAACTGTTCCAATTTTTATTTTCAAGGAAAAAAGCTAAATAATCACTAATATGTCAATTGAGTATTCCTCTTACAAGATATGGCAAAAGAATAACTCTAGTTATAGTGACATTTTATTTAAAAAAATCTAAATTTGTCCTAATCTTACCCCATTGATTGGTGGTAACATTGGAACAGTGCTTTATCCCAATTCAAAACAGTAGGAAACATGACTGCGAACCATTGTACCATAGGTGCCTGATCTACACTAGGAACAACAAAGGAAATGAGTTTATATCAATCCCAGAGTCAGATAAAAATATAAAGTATCTGCGCACGCAACTCAAAAGTATGTGCAAGCTAATAATTGTCTAACACGTTTTTAAAAAAAAAATGTGGGGGGGGGGAGGGGGGTTGGGATTACAAAAAAAAAAATTTAATCACAAGAAATTTCTTCATTTTGTAAAAATTCGTTATCTAAAACAACGTTATAAAGCACAAAATTGCAAATAATTGCAGGTATATGCTTTGAGGTTACAAGGAACTAATTTTCATGCCAATTATATATGAGCCTATTTATGCAAAGACCTAAGTTAAATTTCAAAATTTTAAAACTAAGCTTCTTTTAGCGATATCTTTGCATTCGTAAGCTCACATAATTTTGGGTATTATATCTCCACTGCAGATCATACATTGGTGGGACCTTTCTCTTCTTAGTCTGTCAAGTCAAGAAATTAATATGATATCCAAATTTCTGAGAACAAAGGAAAAACTAGCAATTCGCTGCTTCTTGGAAATGCTCTGTTGAGGGAATGGACAAAAACAAGTGCAACAAATTTAGTAGCAAGAGTTATTTATGAATACATTATGCTATTATTACATTTATGCTATTCGTTTATAACTTTTACAAATTAAATAAATATCACTTTAAAACAAATTAAAAATAAGAATTTGAACGATTATCGCGAGATGCGCGTGCCCGCAGCGAATACATCCACCACACGCTTGGGTGTATATATGACCTGGAAATATCTTTTACAATCTAAATAAATAATATCAACGAATTTAATATCAAAGAAATTTAAAACGAATTAGAAGAAAAGAGTATGAACTTTTACTATTATCGGACGACGTGCAACTCCGCGGCGATGTATCCGCACGTCCGTTGAAGTATCCGCGCACGACGTGCGCGCGTGCGTCTACATTATTTAGCTCTGATCAATCCTAGAATATTATATATTAAATAGATAATTAAGAACAATGCATTCTAACTAACAAGTAAAAGATTACGATATTATTTTAAACTGCTATGAAATTAAATAAAAAAAAGATAGTGTAACTAATACTATTTAAACACTTTTAAAGTTTAGTTTTTGTCAACCAAAGCCAAAATAAGGCTGTAAACTTACAGCCCTTTAACTTTGAAAATTTCTCAGTCCCAAAGTAACCTCGTGAAAAGATGAAAATTTACAATGTACTGGCTGTAAAACATAAACATAGTTATTATACCTTACAACATAACCAGTTATGATTGTCAGTTATGAAACCCTATATCCCCAGAAAAGAAACTAATCAGTTTATGCAGAATTTCTGATCAATAGAGACGTACCGAGTAGCACTTTGGCCGAGTAGCCGAGTACTCGGCCTTTCGCTACTCAGCCGAGTACCGAGTTCCAATTATGTTTTAAAAAGAACCACGGACACACACCTGACAAATTGTGAACTCATTGGAATAGTAGTATAGACCTCCATATAAAAAAAATAGTTTTTAAAACAAACTTCCAGATGAAATTTAATTATGTATTATTTATAAAAGATTTTATTTGTGTCAATAATTTCACAAATAAGTTATTTTTTAAAGTAAAAATAAACAAATACATAAAAGGTAGGATTATCAAGTTTGAATTAAAACAAATTATATCAATCTATACTTCTAGTCATACAAATGTAAATAATTTTTTTAAAGCAAATGAAACAATGTTAAAAGTACAAATGTGCAGGAGCACTGCAGACTTATTCTTCTGCATTACAAGGAACATCTTTTTTAGTGCATAAAATGTGAGCAAATGAACGTAAAAAAATCTGACTTTTGTCAGATGTCTTTAAATCCATGAGCTCACATTTTGTGCATTATAAAAAGCATTCCTTGTAATGCCAAAACACGTGTATACAGTGTTCCTGCACATTTGTGCTTTTAACATTGTTTTATTTTTTAAGAAAGGGTATTTTTATGTTTCTTATAATTTTGTTAGTGGCAAAAATCCATTTAATAATATAAAAATTTCATATTTTCTGTACTTGCCTTTTTGCCCCATTTTTAATATTTAAGTTTCATTAACTTTGGGGCATTAAAATATAAGATTTACTCCATTGAGGCATAACAAACTTCATTATTCTCAGAATTTGAATTTGAATTGTAAATGATTGCAGTATATTATTTATATGCTTGCATTTTTTTTATTAATTGTAACATCTGCTTTGAACATTATTCAATTTTTTACAACTACTCGGTATTGGCCAAGTACCTGATCAAAATTTGCCCGAGTACTGAGTACTCGGCAAATTGTCCGAGCAAGCCGAGTACCCAGTAGTTACCGAATACTTGGTACGTCTCTACTGATAAACATAGCCAAGATTAGTTGTACTACATTAAGTTATTTTTGGAACAATTTATTTTAAATTAATAACTATGCTTTTAAGGAAAATAAATTTAGGATTTTTGATGGAAGTGCATTTAAATTTCACATAAGACACAAATTAGATAAACTACTTCAAATTGAATGCAATATACCCCGACAGCCCGGTCATCACATACTGAGACTGTAGTTTCGTTCTTACTAGAACTCCTCAGTCAGGAATAGTGAATAACAGAGCTGGTTTCGGATGTCATCTCAATTCAGTTCCGACTTAGCCCTGGCTTAAAGGTGGTAACTTACTGCTAAATACCCATGCTTTGTCTTCAACTCACGAGTCGAACCATACCATGCTGCGAACACTCGCTGGTGAATTCACTTTATCTACCAGTTTGTAGGCACTCTCAGCTTCAATTGAGATGATATCTGCCATCTGCTCAGTTATTCACCAATTCTGACCGAGGAGTTCTAAAAAGATCCAAACTGCAGTCTCAGGATGTGATCATCAGGCTGTTTGGTACATTACATTTTGTTCTGGGGGCCTTAGCCTTGGCTTAGAGGCGGTATCTTACTGCAAAGTATTTCAAACTGGCATAAAATAAAAATTAAATTTTTCAGATTAAAAAAATTAACCAGGTATTCAACTGAATATTTTTTTACTTAGTGCATCTCAATTAATATCAATAGAATATTACTGGATATTAGGGTTGGGCAATGCATCGCAAAAAACTGTTGTACATCCTACATCTTTAAATCAGATTAGAATTTTTCTCTAAACCAATTCATCAATATAGCACTGGCTACAAATTCTACCACCAATATTCAGACACCATTCCACAATCGTTACCGTTTCAATATCTTAATTGTTTCAAAATTCTGTAGAAGCAGGGGCACCCAGATGGGAGGTTACTGTGACTTACAAAAATGCCCTTATTCCACAATTTTTTTCAGATGATTCATAAAATTTAACGATTACTTTTTGAACTTACCTTTTAAAAAAATAATGCTTTTTAATGTCTCTTCTCATAAGATGAATTCATACTCATAGCTTATGCAGTACAATTCAGCAAATTAAAAAAAATTCCCAACCAAAAATTTAAGTTTTGTTATCTCTCATGGAAGTATCATAAGCGAACGAAGATCTTCACTTTTCCCAAAACTTGCAGGAAATGCAGTTTTTTAAGCTCTTGACAGAAAAAATATTGATGAACAAAGTTTATACATATCTTATAATCATTCAACAACAACAAAAGAAAAAAAAAGACGCTTAAAGTGTATAAGATTTCATGTACATATTTTGGTGTTTTGATGAACCCCTTTTTAAATGCTAAAAGACTGCTCACATCTTTTTGCATTAGGAAAATAGATTCATTGTAATACCAAAACACCTGTAATATTTATTGCTATCTTGTCCCTTTAAACAGTTTTTTTTTTTTTTTTTGGCAACTTCCTGCTAGCGTTAGAAACTGTTTGTAGTATCTGGGATAATTTATATTTTTTCATCTGGAACATATTTTGTAAAATTTAAACAAGCAGTTTACAGTGAAATCTCGTTACAACGAACTTTAAGGGACCGTAAATTTTGCTCACTGTAACGGAATTTTCGCTGCAATTGAATTAGAGCAAAGTAATGGAAATGAAATATACAGAAAATTTCCTTTGTTGAAACCGATATTTAGTTGTATTGGTATTTGTTGTGACAAGATTTCACTGTATCTTCCAAAAAAAAAAAAAAAACTTACATTGTGATGTATTGTGACATTGCCATGTAAGGTTGGTGATGCATCACAATGTAGAAATTTCTACATTGCTTAGTCCAACTGAATATAACAAAGTTGTTGTACATCATTGCGGTAATTTTTAAGAAAATAATGTATGCAGAATTATAGAATAAATGAAAACTTACTTACAAATGTCAGGGCCCGCGCTAAAGATTCTCCACTGCGCCAAAAGTGATAAAATTGTAAATTCAACAAAAGAAGCTGATTTGCTATAATTCTTGGCAAACGGAAAATTTTCGGAAATTTTCATAAAAAATAGAAAAAAGATTTTTCCCTCGACCCTCAAAATTATAATTAGAAAATCTGCAAGAAAAAAAAACAAATTGGGATTTCCATGTGGTATGCAGAGTTATTAAGTGCTTAGTAAAATATTAGTGTATAATGCATATTTAAAATATTAGCACTTGCATTGTCTATTTTATAAACTTACTCCTTTGTTTTCCAATTGAAATTTTCTAAAAAAATTTTTAATTCACAGTTAAAATTAACTAAATTTAGATCTTTGGCTAATACAATTAAAATTTGACTAATTTGTTGGCTAACAATTTGAAATCCCTAGCAAAACGTGGAATCGAGCCAATTGGCAAGAAATTCATACATACAATACAATATGAACATGCAATCCGAAATCTGTGTGTACCAAAAGGACAGGAATTAAATCTAATCAATTTGTTTTCTAAAAACCATTTTTGTAAAATAACAAAAAGAAAAAAAAAGATTGTAATGTAACAAAAGCTTAGTTTATGGCACCCTCTCATCTCGGCACCCGGAGCGATCCCCCCTCCCCGACTGGCCCTGCTCAGGGCCGTTAAAAAAATGACGACTTCTGGGGGTGACCATTTTCTGGCGCCCCCGTCCCTTCCCTCACACAGAGAGGTGAAAAAAGCACCGAATATTTTCATATTAATTAGTAGGTAATTGGAAATGTTTTCTGAAGTCCATGTGTGCCATAAAGGAAAAGGAAAACTGAAATATATTTGCTTTTTAGAAGCCTTTTCTTTTTCTTTTTCTTTTTTTTTTGTAAGAATAAAATGTAAAAAAAAAAAATGTAATGCAGCGAAAGCTTAGTTTATTGCGCCCTCTTACTCACATATTTTGGCACCCACCAGGGCGATTGCCCCTCTTCGGATAGCCCCGAAAGACGGCGCCCGGGACGAATATTTTCTAGTGCCCCCCCCCCCCAGTGCTTTTTCACACTGAATGATAAAAAAATGCCCAAGAGTATTATATTAATTATTACATAATTAAAAATGCAATCCGTGCACAATTAAATCAGGAATTTATCCAATATGTTTGCATTCAAAAATACACTTTTTTAAAGAATAAAATAAAAAATATAATAATTGTTATGCAGAAAAAGTTTAGTTTAGGGTGCCCTCTCAGACTTCGGCGTGTGATGTGATTGCCTCCCCCCCCCCTCTTGGGTCGGCCCGTGGCACGAGGACACTACAATGTTTAAAAGCGCCATTATATTATAGCTAATCTCAAGGGCACACTTATAGGGGGAAGAGGGGGTTCCAGCCCCCCCCCCCTTTGAAAACAACTTTCTTGCTTTTAATGCTTTTTTCTTTGCAAAAATGCAGAAAAATTTCTTTTCCAGCCATTAATGAAGAAGTTATTAAAAATGTAAAATTTTAATATGTCTAATCTGTACTGAAATCGGTTTCTACGGGGAAAATCACTGTTTCAAAAAAGAATGCATCTAAATACGTATCAAAACAATTTTTTCCCAGTATTTATTGCTATTTTTCAATAAGAGAAATAGTCTTGTCTACTATTGCATTCGTTTATTCTAATTGACAATTGTGTGCATTAAATCTTTTTTCAGAAGTATTTTTCAAGTTTCTTTAAGCAGAAAATTTGTTTCAATATATATTATTTAATTTTCTTTCTAAGCTCATGCATTCTGTTCTCTTCAAACGCTCGAGCATTAACACCTAAGATTGTATTTTTAATGCCACTTTCTTTACTGAATTTTAGCATGATGTCGTTGCATATACAAGTTTGAGTGGCCGTGGCCTTAAATTTTGATGAATAAAACCACAACTTTCCTTCACACATTATCCAGGCTTAGGACTGGTAGCTGTAACGGCTGGCATGTTTAAAAATTGTAAAAGTTGATATTTTGAAAATTACTCTTTTTTAATTGGAACTGAAGTTTCTTACTATTGATTTAAATATGTTAATAAAATGCATTTATTTAGCAGAAGTGTTCAAGCTAGACTGGAGCCATTTCTTTTGTTTTTTATCTTCATTTCTTTTTTTTTTTTTTGAAAGATCGGTTTAAATGTCGTATTCGAATCGTTCGAATTCGATTTTTTTTTTCAATGCATCTTTACATAAATTTAGATACTTGTTTTCTAGTAAACAAATCCTCAGTGACACCTTTGCCTTTGTAAATATTATTTTTTCTGTGAATATTTTTGAAAACTTCTTCAAATTCTTCTACAACCCTTGGTTTTTCGATAGTAATTGTTGCATGTTGCAACAGCACAATTGACATTATTATCTCCTCAACAGATAAATTTAAATATAACAAATTTGCATATGAAATAACACAATTACTTGAAACAGAAACAAACAAACAAACTTAAAAAATAACAATCAAACATAAAAAATAACAACTCGAGAAATAAACGTTGGAAACTTAAGACAGATCTCAAACCCCTAAGTTTGTAACAACTCTGACGTCACGAACTAGTTTTTCCTCCCAGCTTTTTTCAAAGGAATGAAGTAGCCCTCATATAGAGGTTAAAAGAAAATAGCCCATCTGGAGTCAATTTTGTGGTTTGCCTCAAAGCTATGGACACAAAGACTAATCTCCTTTGTGAGACCAATGGTGTCTTCCTGGAAAATCATAAACCCCACTACACCCATAATGGACACCCACTGAGTTTCCTACGGTTTTATTAAACTCCGACAACATGTTCGGAGGGGCAGATACAGAAATAATTTTTGGAGGGGCGACGGAAGTTGAACCTCCTCCCCCCCCCCCCCACCGATTCAATGCTCCTTAAAAAAGTTTTCAGGATATTTTTTTTAATGTATTTTTTAGGATCTCGCAAGGCAATTAATCTACTCCTGTACATAAGTATTATGAACTAATACACTTTGAATGCGGACGTAAAATATCTTTAAAATTTCAAGCAATTGAATATATAAAACCCTTTATATTACAGTTTTTATAAACTAATTTATATTTTAACTATAACTATCATACATTTAAGAAAATCATAGCTTCATGACATATAAGTTTCATTCAAGAATTCAGAAATTATTTCTTTGCGAATTTCAAAGCAGTTGCTGATTTTTTCTTAAAACCGCGATGCAGTTGATATAACATTTTGATACTGCATGCCGTTTCTATTGATATTATGGTTATGCTAAGAAACTACCATGTGATTTCTTTCATTTTTCATTTTTTATAAGCTGAAGGAAAAAATCTATGATCTCGAACATTTCTGGATCTAAATGACTTTTCTAAGTAAGCCTACACATTATTTTTAAAATGGTAATTATAGATTCTATTGAAGAATAAATACTGGAGGAATCGCGATATTACGTTCCCTTGAATTTGAAACCAGTGAGTTAATTTATTCTGTCGCTCTGGCCTCTGACTCCAGTATTATTTCTTTAACAGACAAAAATGCTTTTACTCAAGTATGCTTTGTGTTCATTTTAAATAACTGTAAAAAAAAAAAAAAAATCTTAATATAATAGAGAAGTCAATGCAAATAATAAATGAAATAGCTAAATTAATTTATCCTTTGGGAGAGCCCAGGGTCCCTGCCCCCTCCTCTAAAATAGGCTACTGACTATTCGGTATTCAGTTCCGCAGAATACTGATAAAAAAAGCACTTAAAAAATTTCACTGAATATTCTGCGAGAGTATCAAGTAATAAAAAGAAGAAACTGGCAACTTTTAATAACTTTCATACGTATTACAATTGTTTAAAAAATATATAAAAAGAAGAAATGTAGAAACTGGCAACTTCCAATAATTTTCATCCGTATTACAATTATAATTTTTTTAAAAAAATTTTTCATAATTTATAAGGATTAAAAATAATTTTGTTGTTAAAAATATTAACTATAAAACTATTCATATTTCACTCTTTATGGCGCCAAGGTAAGTACCAGGCCAAGGGTACTGAATTGTTGATGTGAATTTACCGGCGGCTAAGTACCAGGTTCTCGATTGCCGGTGTGTGAGTACAAGGTCCTCGAATGCCGGTGTGTATGCTCCAGGTCCTCGGATGCCGGAGTGTATGCTCCAGGTCCTCGGAGGCCGGAGTGTATGCTCCAGGTCCTCGGATGCCGGAGTGTATGCTCCAGGTCCTCGGAGGCCGGAGTGTATGCTCCAGGTCCTCGGAGGCCGGAGTGTATGCTCCAGGTCCTCGAATGCCGGAGTGTATGCTGCAGGTCCTCGGAGGTCGGAGTGTATGCTCCAGGTCCTCGGAGGCCGGAGTGTATGCTCCAGGTCCTCGAATGCCGGAGTGTATGCTGCAGGTCCTCGGAGGTCGGAGTGTATGCTCCAGGTCCTCGGAGGCCGGAGTGTATGCTCCAGGTCCTCGAATGCCGGAGTGTATCTGACTATGTAGCCGCTTAGCAAATGCGATTATATGCATAACCTTCAATAAAACTAAAAGAAGTGGCGGGGAGGGGGTCATGGCGGACACTGCACATATGAAATTTTTAGAGTTTGTATGAGAGTTTTTACGCATTAGGGTCATCGGTTGTGGTGGGTCTCCGCAAATTTTAGGCGACGGGGAGAATGAATACGTTATGTAGAGGTGTACAACTCTAGCGATACGTCATACATTGCACGTATAAAGTAGTATATTATCAGTTTTTAAAGATCATTAATCATTTTCATAAAATTTAGCAGATTGAAATCAATTTTTCAATACTTTTCATGTCCGATCTCTTTATGTTAAGCGCGATAGTGTTTTTCCCACTAAGATGTTTAAATTTCAATCAGTGTATGAAATTTATGATCTCAGTGACAGATTGAACTCAGAATCTATTGAAATTAGAATCAAGTTAACAAAAACTAATAAAATTTAAATTGAATATGAAACAAACGTTATTTGCTTCAAATTTGCAGCAGAAGTTGCACAAATGTATTGGGAGTTTCCCATTTTTAGTGTAAGACAAAAATCAAATTTAATGTTAAAATAGGTTTATTTCAGAAAAACATTTCACTCTGAACAAAATAAAAAATTACATAAACTTTACAGATTTTTATTTTAAGGGAAAGAAGAGAAAAATAAACTTTTTTGAGGCACTATGACAGTATCTGTAATACAAAAGTGTGAGTTTTTTTTTTTCTTTTTTTCTTTCTTTCTTTTTTTTTCAAATTTACTTTTAGATTTTACTTAATGTCGAAACTAAAAGTGTAAAAAATGATCAATACGCTTTAAACATCAATTTTTGCTATAAGAGATGATTGATAAACGAATATGTGAAAAGAAGACTTTAGAATGTGCTTCTTTGCAATTTAAATCTTAATTATCGTTCTATCAGAGTTCACTATAAAGAGATTTAACAATGATAAGTTTTTGTTTTGTGCGCGAAGTTTGAGGTTATCTAGTTAAAAGTCAAAAAGAAACTGTACAAAAAAATATCAAAATCGTCTCAAAAAAGAAAAAAAACATCGTTATATCACTTTTATTTTTAACGGGACATTGCAAAACTATAAATTTAATATAAAACAAATGTGCAAATTGAATAAAATTTCATTTAAATTTTCAGTAGAAGTTGCACAAACGTGTTTTCCTTTTTTATGTACAATACAAAATCAAACTTAGCATATTTCAGTAAAACATTTTCCGCTAAACGAAATGCCAAATAATATTTACTTAACAAATAAAAAAAGAAAACGATGTAAATAAACTTTTTGAAGCACTATGACTGTATTTATAACACAAGAAAATATTTTGAGAACATTTTTTTTTTCTTTCTACTTTTTTTTTTTTTTTTTTGTTTAATTTTATTTTTAGATTTTGCTTTGTTGCAACTGAAAACATAAAAAATGTTCAATATGTTGTAAACATCAATTTTCGCAAAGAGAAATGACCGATGGTCGAAGTATGCTCGAATATGTGGAAAGAAAACTTTAAATGTGTTTCGCCGTCGTGGAAATTACGTCGTATATGAATTCGTTATAACGAGCTTTTACATAACTAATTATTATGCTTTGTCCATGTTGTTTTAGTTTATCAAATTTTGAGTCAAAAAGGAGTAGAATAAAAAAAAATCAAAACTGTTTGAAAAAAGAAAGAAAAAACCCCTTCCTTATATCGATTTTCTTTTTAACGGGACATTTCAAAAGGAAATTCGTGCTTTGAAACGCAAAAACTTTCAATTTATCCATTAATGAACATCAATGAAAGAACCAGAATGAGAAGAAAAATCAATTCCGAAAAAGGTGTGTATCGGACATACATTAACTTCGCATTACCGAGGACTTACACTCGTGTTGATTAATAACGTGAAAACGGGGACGTGAGTTCACACACGAACTTTTCGACACTTCACACACCAGTGCGTAAACACCGCCCACCGAGGACAATTTTAAATTTCAGTAAAAAACAATTTTCTACCATAAGACAGATCCCCTGATAGCGAAAACAGCGTTAGTTCAAACCGAGGACGTCCTCGGTTGTAGGTGCGTCCTCGGTTTGAAGGTGTGTTAGCATGTTGAGGTCCTCGCTTTCCACCGTCCGCACACACACGCATAACTACACTCACACACATACACACATACATACACTCATTCATGCCTGCACACAGACACAAACACACAAGCTTAACTACACACTCACACACATGCACACACTCCTACACACACAAATACACATACACACATTCATGCCTGCACACAGACACAAACACACACGCCTACATACACACACACACACACTCGTGATTGCGAAAAACATAATTTGAATTCCAGATGTCAAAACCAATTTTTTTCGTCAACTACATAAATTAGGATTTCTAGCACAACCAAGCTCTTTTTTTCCATTAAACTGCAGTGAACTATGAAGAAACAAAATTTACTATAAAATAATATCAGGCAGTTTTGACAAGACGTTTCTAAGAACTGCTGCTACGCTTTGTCATCTTACAGAAAAATTGAGCAGCATGGACTTATTTATTAGCACACACCACCTTATAATTAATGCTTAAAACGCAAAAAATTGCCTTTTTAGTTTTTTGTGATAGAATAATATCGGAAGAGTTTTCATACAATGTGAATCATCAAAGGTTGTGTAAAACATAAAGCAGCTTCAAAATACAACGTAAAGAATACTTGTGCCACATTTTAAGTTAAAAAATAGTGGTAATTTCTAAAAATATAAAAAAGCTATCTGACATCATTTAATGTAACAAAGTAATCATTTTAAATTCAAATGCGGGAAAAGTTAACTTAACCGTAGAATATGTAGCTCTTTATTTAACTAGTATTATTTATTTTAAAGTTTGATTTTTGAAATTATGTTGAGTGCTGAAATTAACTTATAGAGTTGCAGCAAATGGGCCATTCCATGAGAAATTAACCCTGTTTTCCCACACGTTACAGCTCATTATAAAAAGTAATAATTTTAAAGTTTAAAATGAATAAAATATTTTGCTTTTGAAATCATACACGTTTGGAATTTCTTAAACAACAAAACTTGATACATTACCCTTTTAAATTATTGTTTTTGATTAAATATATTAGCTGTCAAATACGGGTCAAAAAAAGAAATAAAACGCTTTTCTGTGGAATGGCCAAAATAGCAACACTAAGGCAAAAGGGAAAATCTTGGATCCTTTCTGTGTAATCATGAATGTCAGCTAAATATAATAGAGTAATAAGAATTGATTGAAGCTTAAATAGCCATGCACAAAAATAGCCAAACAAAATCAATCTGTTTTATAAAAACACTAATCTTGCAGTGTCTTTCTGGAATTTGACTAAAATGTGTATTTTGTCTTGTAGCTCATCTTTAAATTTTATAAATTTAAGTTTAAAAAAATAAATTATGAACATGTAACATGTATGTCATGAATACTTAAATAGTAAAACTTGTTCTTCATTAATAACGTAGTTTTTTATTTACTAAAAAATATTGTACAGCTTCTAAATTGAGCGAAAGCATGAACAAGAAAAAGAAAAGTACGACTGGCTAAACTATTTTTCTATTCATTCTTGCAGAATAACTTCATAATAACATTCCCTGTAAAACATTCACCTTCATTCGGAAACTAACTTCGATCACTTTTATTAAATATTTAGGCTTTACTGCTTTGTTCCCATAAAAATACTCAGGTCATAATGTGTATACAGTGAAGCACCGTTTATACGTTTTTCAAGGGGCTGTATGAAAAAAACGTATAAATAAAAAAAAACATGATAGATATACGTTAATGTGTATTAGACTCTTCTGGGACCAATTTAGAAAGCGTATAATTGAAAAAATATATATATTAAAGATAACGTATAAACAGGGCTTTACTCTATTTTAGTTGTCAAACAAACAAACGCACACACACATACAATAACTCAAAGAGCTCAAGAAACGTGAGACCTCTCTTCAGCTGAAGCCTTAATTTAAACCTAATGATGAATCGAAGCACCTGAAACTCAGCGACAATCAGGAAACTTTCTTGGCACACCTGCAAGCAGCGGCACTTTCTTCAAAATCCGATTGAACACTCCACACAGTCCGAACAACAATGAAACCTCTTAAAGCGATGACACGCTCAACATGAAACCAAGAGCACTTTTCACTCAACTATATTTAATTTGGGCTTGTGAATTAGTTACTCGTTCCCCGTTAAAATAAAGGTAATTGCTGCGAGTGCCATTCTTTTCCAATTAGTAATGACAGGGGTATTTTAGTCCCGCGAAACTAATTAACCTTCAATTATGTGATGCTATTTCGGAGATGGAATAAGTACCATTTTCTGCGAAAATGGGTGCAGTTTTATACTTTCACAGTTTGTTCTGCTTTTAATCATCGGAGCCTGGAGTGAAATATGCCATTTGCAGCATTCTAATTATGCAAATTCATATTTTGGGAAGCGTTGCCCTGTGAAATATCTGTAATGGGACTTAACAAATTCGCTAATCAGGCAGATGGAATAGAGTGTTAATTTTCTGAAAGAACTGAATCTTGCCATGCAGTCTTAATTACATTTTATTCATTAGAAAATTCAAAGTATCCAGTGCTTCTTTTGAATCATATAAGTATGTTGAATTGTGTTGTATTGTCACCAACCCGTGATAATTGTTTTGTCAGCATTTCTGATAAAATTGATTATTTTTTTTAAAACAAAAAAACAAATGTTGAGCTGTGGAAGAATTTATGTTAAACAATGACTGTATTTCTGTGCAATGCGCTTGATGCAAACTATAAACAAGTTTTTATAAAACTGAAGCTGAAATTAAGAGAACTGTTTACTCGACGTTCTCAACGATCTAAGTATCAACCATGGAGAAGAGATAAATAGAGGGAGTGAAGACGTTCATTCGTGAAGCAAAGATTTCAAATCACGTGATAGATTTTAAAGCAAAGCATTAGAAGAAATCAGGTTCCTTTCGCTAGTTTCGCGCTGAACATGTCAACTATTCGGCTTTGTTGAGTCACGTGACTGGAGGTCTTTGTCTCAGCGTTTTCTAAGCAAATGATTGAACTTGCTCCTTCCATTTTCTAATTTCTGCTCTAAGGTATCAACGATGTAGGCCCTAACATCCCATGAAAGCTCGCAACATTGTAATAATGTCTATAGCAAGAAAGGTAGGTGGCAAGACAACCTGCATCATTGAGATTGAATGTGGGTAAAATCTAGGCAGTTAGTCATCTAATTTGGACTGAATGTTATTACTTGGTGCAAGAAACAATGCAAAACCATATTCATTCAGCCAGAAGAAAAACAGCTTCGGAGACGAATTCCATGGATTAAACTTCCCCTAACCTTTCTAAACAATTTCCAATAACTTACAAACTTTTCCTTGAACCAAATAAAGATTAACATCGAATTTGAAACATTTATAGGTGCGGGCCAAATTAGTATTTTTTTTAAAATATGCAAGCAACAAAGCAACGAAGTGTCAGCCTCTTTTGCGATTCCATCGCACTAGTGGCACCAACTCAAGAGGGCCATTTGGCTCACTATGGCACTCCTAAGGGTGCCCGAAGGAGCCAAATGGCACCTTTAAGGGTGCAATAGTGTGTTAAATGGCACCCTTAAGGAGGTGTCGCCGGTACTACAACGTTTCACCCTGCCTAAAAGGTGGCATATGCAGCCAGCAGTTTTAACAGTGCAATCAAGCGTATGTTTATATTAACTATAAGCCATACATTATACAGTGGATGCCGGTTAATTGAACCAGTGGTTAATTGAATTAACCGCTTTAATGAATCAAATTGTCAGAAACAGAACAAAATACAGCTTTTCTGAATTAGTCACTTTATTAAATCAGTCACTTTGTGGAATCAAAACTGTTTAGAACAAACGTGATTCGTATGAACTGTATCCTGAAATGTTGAAAAAAAAAATGTGGTTTTTATGTAAAAGAAGAAACTAAAAAATGCAAAATCAAATTTTAAAGCATCAAACGATACAATATGTTGTTCAACCTCGTGATTCGTTCATGATAATGCAGTAATATTATACAATGCACTCTGTAATGCGAGCAACGAAGCAAAACCGAAGATTAAAATCTCTTTTGTCATCCAGCAATGTAGATTAAAATATGTTTGTAATACATTATGTTTGTAATATATTTATAAGCAAGCAGTAAGAAAATGGAGAAGCACTTTCGGCGTTGAATCTAACATTGTGAAATGGAAGTTATCATCTTCCAAACTTTCCTTGAGGAAAATTGCGCTAAAACTGTCTTACTAGACAATGGAAATGAGTCAGAATTGATAGACTTTCTGTCTGATTTCCCTTTTGCTTTCTTATCTCATATGTAATTGAACGACAATGATACTGCAATAGTACTTTAAAAGTTCCGAGTCAAATCGATTATTTAGCATAATCAAGGTCGAAAAATCTCTTTCATAGTTTCTGTTTGAATGTTTTCGCAATTATTTCATTACAATAAAAAATTCCTTCAATCAGATTTTTTTCTCGTTATTAAATAAACTTTAAATATTTATAATAATGGTAAATTTTACTTTCAAAAACACTTTCCTTGTAGAGTTTTGCGCAATATATAAATGAAGTAAAAGTAAAAACCGTCGCTTCGGTTTTATTTAATCAGTCCTCTGCTTTCCGAAAACTCTGCAAAAAAATTAATAAAATATATTTATTTACTTATTTATTTTGCAGAGTTTTCGAGAAACAGAGGATTGATTAAATAAAATCGAAGCCACAGTTTTTACTGACTAAAATTGGCTACGAATACTAACGTACATAATAGTAGCTTCATAAAATATTCAAACAGGTTTCTCTAATTGTTTCTGGCATTCAAAGCGTTATCGTTTGCATAAAAACGTTGGTAATTCATTCATTTCATTTTCAAGCACATAGGTATTTATTCGCAATGCGTAATCGTTATTTTAATTCACTGCCTTGAGGAAGTTGGTTGCAGAAATTGTGACTGTAAGAAAGGATTAAACAGCTGACTGGGGATTTACCTGAGAAAAAGGCTCCAGGAATTCCGTAATCACGGATATAATCTTCTTCAGAAGATCTTGTCATACGTCTAGTATCTCAATCATTTGAAGGATAAGGACTCCTGCGCCTCAGAGAGTCACGGCATAACCATAGATCATATATCAACTAGACATAGTACAGGCTTGCTTCCAAGCAAGGTTTGTGATTTTTTTTTTAAATATGTAAAAAAGACGGATTTTTTTATTCAAATTGGATTTTTTTTTTAATTTAGACAAGATTTTTTTTAACTTTCAAATACTTGTGGACATTAATTACTTTACATTTATAAACATGGTATATTTCACACAATAGAATTCTATTCAGCTTACTCTTAAAACTAGGATAATTTCTCTAAATATTCAATAATTGTTTAATTTTAATACATACGGAACAGTTTTTAGGTAAGATGTGATTTTGTTTCATGCTTATATTAAAGATAAGGTTTCTATCGTTATGTATGGTTTTAGTATAAAATTATATGTTGCACAATTATTTTTCTTAATTATATTAGTCACGGTTTATACGAGAAACTGCAAATTTTTATTTTGTTCTGAAATGTAATTTTGGAGTAAAAGCAATATTGCAAGGGTCCGAAAATCTGTTCCACAAACAGGAAGAAGGATATATATAATTTTGCCACTTGAAATTAAGATTATAAAAGGCAGTGTAGTTAAATTTAGAGCAACACATTCTAAAAATGTAAAAATAATTCATAAAAATAAAATCAACTGTTTTTAATCAATGATTTTGTTTAAAAAAGCACTTGATTCAAGTTAATTAATTTAAATCAATGACTTTAATCGTTATTAAAATCTGACTTGTTTAAATCAAAGAACCCTGCTTCTTAGAAGCCAATGCAAAATTTTGTTTGATTTATACTTCTCAACATGATCGCGTCTGCTTAGTACTTCTCCATCAATCCAATCTATTTATATAAATGCAAATATTTTGCTCTTGGTAGAATCCATGTGAATTCATCAAGGGGCGTGACTTGATGGTCTCGGATTTTTAATTTAATACATGTTAAAATTTATAATAAGTTAAGAAATACGTTTTTTTCCCTCCAAAAAAAATTCCTGGGCTGAGATATAGGCCGCCAAAGACGGCGGTCATATCATGATTTCTCACTTGGGATTTTCGTCAAAATCTTTAAAGTACATTATCTCAGAGACGGTAAAACATATTTTGTTGCGGTTTGTTTTATTTAAAAGAATATTTTTTCTTGTTTAAAAACATATGAAACATTTTGAAATATGCGCTTTAGGTTTTTCTTCCAGTCTTTTGAAAAAAAAGATTTTTTTTTTTTTTTTTCTCAAATATGCCAATTTTAAAAATATTCATTTTTTTACAGTTTATTAGTACCACTAAACACTACGATCCCTGAAAAGGAGAACTTCCTCTTTTTCGTTTATGAGATTTTAGAGGCATTTGAAAAAATGAGAATTTTAAAGGAATTCTTTACCTAATGGCAAGCCTGAAACTTCAAAAAAGAAAAAAAATTGCAACAAGTGAGCAGAAAACATTTTTAATTAAGTTAGATAGCGAAATTTTCATTTTGAGCCTCGACTTTATCCAGGAGTTTTATTTTATGTGAAAACAAGAACGCAGTCTCTAGCCGATTCGCTGCATTTCCCCACGCAACCTTTCAACGTAGCACCAAAAGAATCGTTAAGTCGAATTAAAATTATTTTAATTTTTTTTTTCAAAAGACTGTGAAAAAAAACTAAAGAGCACATTTCAAAATGTTGCTTTTTTTCTAACGGAAAAAAAACCTTTTAATTAAAACAAAAAGCTACAAAATATGTTCTACCGTTCCTGAGATAATGTACTTTAAAGATTTTGACGAAAATCCCAAGTGAGAAATCATGACAGGATCGCCATCTTTGGCGCCCTGTATCTCGGCCCAGGAATTTTTTGGGGCAAAACGAAAAAAAAAAAAACGTATTTCTTAATTTTTTATGAATTTTAACATGCGTTAAATTCAAAAAAAAAAAGACACCATCAAGTTACACCCCTTGTTGAATTGACATGGATTCTACCTCATTTTATCTCTTGTGTCATCTTGTGTCACATCACGTGCGTGTGTAAATACGTGCATGAGTCAATATTAAAGGATGCAAATATAGTAAGAAAGAAAGTTATTATGTGGGTTAGCTTTTTACATTGCCAGCAAATCAAAAAGTATAAGTAATGGTAATTTTTCTTATTTGTACAACTGTCTTTTTCTTTTACAGGCTTTGGCTGCGTAAACACCCACCCGTCCCTAAACACCCACTTTGCCAATTTTTAATTTATAGACCTTTTAAGTTTTTTTTTTTTAATGTCATTCAGCTTTATAGTTAAATAGCAAAAATACGCGGCGTTGCCTGGGTCAGTAATAATTGTGAGAAACAATCGCTACTTTCATTCGTTTTCTGTTTTAACTGAAAGAACTCAAAACACACCTTTTTGACGTGATAAAAAATCGAACTTCTTCTTTACCCATAAAAGTAAAATAGCAATAAGTATAAGGAACAAAAGAGTATTCAGTTAAAAACGAAAGCACGACATTTAAACAAACGACATTTAAGCATATAAAATTTGAAGAATTTCCGAAATATGAACTAATAAAAACCAAAAACACTAAAAAACCGTGCGCTTTATTTATTTTATTAAACAGTACACACACACATACATAAAAAAAAGAAAAAAGAAAGCTCTCTACTATGTTTCCCCAAGTCTGCAAAAAGTAGAATTTCCAAATATTTAACTGACTTCAAATTCATGTTTACTCCAGAGAAGACTTGATTCAAAATTTTGATTATGATCACTAATAATATTGGCTGTTGTAAGGCAAAGAAATTTTGTAACAATAGGTTTTATATTTAATTATTTAATGGGAAAATTACATGAAATTTACTGTTTTCTATCATAACTTTTTTAAACTAAGTTTTTTAGAAATAAATTATAGCCTATGTTGCTTTCTGATAATGTAGCTATCTGTGGTGAAAAAAATGGTTAAAATCGGTCCAGTAGTTTTGAAGTTTACCCCGGACATACTAACACACAGAAGTAGCCATTTATGTACTGGGTGGTTATAAAATAAGTACATATTTCTATTTGGAGCAGTCTGCAGCTTGAAGGAATCATCCGATTGCAACCAAATTTGGAACACTTGCTAATCTTGCAGGGGGAAGAAGGATGGTGCAATAAAAAGTTTTAGTTGCAAAATTTGCCTGCAGGTGGTGCTTTTGAATTTAAAATGTGTAATACAAGAGAAAGAATTAACATGTAAAGCTGGGAGGTTATTTAATATTGTTACAGGCATATTACGCTTGCGCATGGCGGTGTCGATTAAGTTCAGGTTCCACGATTTGACCATTGAGCTAGAGGCACTACAGAGGCGGTTTGCGAAGTTTTCCACAGCGGAATGCAAGGCATCTGAAGCGATGTTTCGCACATGTAATGTTATCTTTTAGTTCACTGAGGTATGTGACACCTCCACGGTACACATTAGACTTTACAAAACAACCAAAGCCAAAAATTACATGGCGTCAGATCAGGAGACCAAGCAGAACACGCCATTTGAAAATACCTGATTATTACCCTCAGGGTAATATGCATGTCTGTGAAATGTTGCCTTAGGAAATTTTGTTCTGTTCGCCCAGTATGGAGTTGGGCTCCATCTTGCATAAAAACTGTTTCGGAAAGACACCGTCTTTGCTGCGGTTGACGAACAACAGATGTTCCCAAGATGTTCTTTAAATTAATGGGAAAATTACATGAAATTTACTGTGTGAATTATGTGAATAGCTTTAAAATCAAAGCGCGATCTGGCAAACTGAAAGACATCTCGTGCCACGTTACTGGCAGAAATGACTGCTTCTTTAATTTTCTCATGATTACTATATTGTTTGCATTGTCAACGGACATCTTTTGAAGGCTCTGCTGCGCCGCCTATCGGTGATTGTAGCAAACTAAATTTTTTAATGCACTATCCTTCTTCACTCTTCAAGATTAGTAAGTGTTCCAATTTTGGTTGCAAGTGGATGATTCCTTCAAGCTACAGACTGCTCCAAATAGAGATACTTGTTTTATAACCACCCGGTATATAGATGGTCTTTTAGCTCGATATCCCTCGTGGTTTTTTTTTTCTTTCTTTCTTTCTTTCTTTTCTTTTCTTTACTTTTCTTTTCTTTTATCCCCCCCCCTCCCTCACTTCAAATTTTGAGGAATTATCTTCTGAGTTTCACCCAACTTGACTTTGCCATTTTAATCTCTTACTACAGATGACTTTACAACTTCTGGCTTCTTATCAAGCGAGTATAGTTCAAAGCTGTGTATTGACTCCTTCATTCACCGTCTAGAAATACTTCACAGCAAAATGATAGTTATATCAGAGGAAATCCCTTCTGATTTCCTAATGCTAAAGGAAATAAAAATTGAGACAGAAAGGATTGCAGACCTAAAAATTCTGTGCGTAAAGGAAAACAGAGATTTTTGAACGAAACATTTATGATCTTTGAAACTTCGAAAAACTTTTCATTTTAAAAAGTAAGCACATATTGCAAAGCCATTACGTTTTGTTTTTTGATGTTACTCTCCGCAGCATGATATATATATGCCATGAAGCATATGACAGTTAATTTTCTCCCACAAAGTTCAAAAAGTAATTCAAAAATTTTGCTTTTTCCCCAGTTCCGTTAATAACTGGACTTTTCTTTTTTGTATTTACTATCTTATTAGCATTTATATTTGATGCTGGTTGGTAATTATTTTGCAAATGTGTTTAAATGTAGAAAAATAAAGACTTTAAAATAAGGTGTTCTGTACTAGGAACATTTTTCACGCTTTTTCAAATTTTCATTTTGAATATCTATCTTAACAGCTATTAAAGAACTCCAGTAAAAAGTTTTTTAAAAAATATTCTGAAGAAGAATGATTTATTTTTTCCTTCAAAATCTCTTTAACGGCAATTTAACTAAGAGCAGAATAGCTAAATATCCCGCCATAAATACACCATTAAAATCAATTGCTCGTGAAAACATCTGCATTTTATTCGCAGAAAAAGACAGCTCGGGATAAAAGTATTAGAAAATATGGTTTCTGTTTAAGGATTACTGCAGAATTCGATAACTATTAAGCATTTGGAGTTTAGTAAAAAGTAGAGAATAAAGATAACAAATTAGAGCTTTGGAATAATTCCCCACTGATAAAACAATTTTTATTAGCGTTGAGTGTCACACTCACAAAAAAAAAATCTATAAAAGTAGCATTTTTTTTTTTTTTTTTTTGATGCAACTATTACTTTGACTTAGCTAACTTTTGGGAACTAAAGCCATTAAAAAAGAATCGGCTTACTGCACAGTATTAACTTTTACATTTTTTTTTTTGGGGGGGGGGGGGGGTTGGTTCAGGTAAATAATAAGTAAACAAATATAGGTAGTTATCAAAATAATGGAAACACCTGAGAATAAAAGTGACATTTTTGAATGCTCTTTGTAAGTAATAAAGAATAAAATTAGATATCAGGTATTTTTTTCATAAATAGTAATGTACATATTCTGGTACTATTTGGTGATTTAACGGAAGTTCTGGAAGTCATGGATTTTTTTCAAACACGTGAAATGTCGGACCTCTCAAATTTTTAAAGAGGCCAAATTGTTGGAGCGCGTCTAGCTGAAGCAAGTGTAACTGAAACATTTCAACTTTTTGGCGCATTTAAAAGTACAGTATTTAAAGTCATGACAGCGTACACACAGCGCGGTAAGACAAGCTCGGCAAAGCAAAATAGTGGCCGGAAAGAGAAGCTCAGTGAAATAAACCGACGGGTATTCAAGTGGATTGTAATGTCTAAAAAGCGAGAAACAGCAGCAAAAGTGGCCCCAGAACTCAACCACCATATAGAGTCCCCAGTGTGAGCGATTCAAGTTAGAAGGGCGCCTTTATAAACAGACCATTTACGGCAGAATAGCGATTCCCAAAAATTTTTTCCAAGTGTTTCCATTATTTTGATAGCTACCTGTATGTGTAAAATATTAAAAAAGAAGTTAAAGCACTGTAAAAGTATCATATGAAATAGAAGTATATAACAATTTTTTTTAATATTTAATTTAATTTCTTTATTTTAGCTTTTTTTTTTTTTTTTTTAATTGGTTTCGAATGAAACATTTTTATGCGCTGATTCAGATCGGCAAACGTTTGTGTGATGAAAGTGACGTAGTTGTTACTTATGTGACGAAAAGTCACGCATGCACTTTTCTCACCATCTCCCTTTCTCGTTGCCCGTGGTTGTGTGTACTGCGTTGAGTACAGTTGTTGGTTATTAAGAAAGTCATCGGTTAAACACGCGTGTATGTCCAACGCAGTTCGAGTATTGTTTAGAGTTCTCGTTACTTATAATCTAGCTCCTTCATTAAAAATGTCAATTTTTATGTGAATATCCCTGAAAGGTTTTGACCGGAACTCGATCCGGGGTCGATGGGTTCGAAGCTTAGCGCTCTGCCGGTTGAGATACTGTAAGTATCAGTCAAATTACACTGTACGGAAATATTAGTATGTGTACGAAAATGGTGATTTCTCGTCTTAAAAACGAAGAATATGCTGTACAACCTATAATTTTATATGCATTTAATTTTATGTAAATAAATGAATGATGAACACAATCTATGCTATTCAAAAGGGATTGATGAATAATTAAAATGTTTGCCTGTGATATAAAAGTTTCACTTCTGTTGTGTGTCTTCACGATACACCCTGTTTTATTTATTTATTTGATTTCAGGGACGTAATTTTAATCTGAAAATGTCTTAAAAAGAAGGTACTAAGTAAGAAAAGAAAAAGAAAAAGAATTTTAGCGTCGAGAAGTGAACAAAATAGGTCACAGAGTAAATTTAGACAATTTTCGGAAAGCGTAAGTAAGTGGACTATTTGTTTGTTCAACGCTTCAAATGAATCTAAGAGTGGATTACATAAATAATCCTACGGAGACAGTGACTTCACGACAGCTAATGAAACGTTTAGGAAAGGAACTTCTCAGTCACATCCTTCAGTTCTCCAGCTAAATAACCAAATGTTCTTTCTTTTTCTTGACGCAAAACAAGCTTTAAGCTTTTCAAGACAATGTCTTTTGTAAAATAGTTTAACTTATTAATCCAGTTTTCTCAAACAGAGGGAAATTAAATAAATAACGCATGTAATATTATCTCTTTTATTAATCTTTTTGTACAAAATTTCATATATAAAGGTGCATAACCCTGAAGAATAAATATTTTCTCAAAGTAATATCAATTAATTTATTTGATTAAATACTTACTTAAGTTAATCTGCTGCAGCAAAACGTAATTTGCATCCGTATAATATATATAAAAGCAAAATCACCGATCGAGTAACGCTAACATCATCAACAATGAAGCTCGCGTCATAGCATGATAATTTGATAAGATTTTTTGGTAATGTTTGACCAGGGAAATGATTTTTGTCAAGGCTGAACTGGATCCGGTAACTAAACTGTTTTACTGGCAAGACTGGAGTTTAAGGTTAATCCACTGGCGTTAGGGTTAAAATTTCAACTCAAAATACCTTCAAACAAGCAATTGCTTCGTAAATTTAGAAACAATTTTCACCCGTCATACCTTGACTGGTGATTTTCTAGTTTTTTAATAAAAGCCTTTTTTCTGTGCTCCTTGGAAGCTATTCTAAAAGGCATGGAAATTATCTAGCACCTGACATCTCTTTTCCGTTTCACGTGTATTTCCAGCTATAGTTGGGACAAACCTAACATGGCAGCATTGTGGAGGCTTGCGCTGCTTTATTAGGTTTGCCCCAGTGCTTTCTTTTCCAGTTTGATCACCAGACCAATAATAACAGAATATACGCTTTTCATTGTACGCAAGACTGATATAGATTGTCAGGATGAAAGAAGAAACTAGTCAAACAGAGGGGAGTTTGTATTTGGCACCTTTTTCGCAATCACGGTTATTATCTGTGTAAAACTGAATTTGCTATTCAGTTTTTTGTCATAGTTAAAATACGGTAGCATGTCCAATGTATATTGCTTTAACCTTTTGTTCTGGTGCACAAATTAAATGTCTTTTAAAACTTAACTTTCCAAAGAAGACATATACTCTTCCCCTCTTCTCATCCTCGATTTTCTCAAAGTTTACGGTCTTTCGGATCATGTCTGACGACGTCAGACAGCTGGAGGATAAGCCACAACTTCATTAATATCACCCGTTATTATGAGGTAAATTAGTAGTTATGAATTTAAATATGTACTATATGAGCATTTCTAGCAACCTTTTTTTAACTACATCTTAATACAGCAACAAAAGGTTTAGCTAGCAATTAATACTATTCAGCTTTATTAATATTCACTGGTTATTGATACTATTACAGCAAAATCCCCCCTCCCCCTTTTGGTACAGGGCATAGGTATATGCAATAACTTTGTCTCAGTCAAATTATATGAACGGTGTTAGGCACAAAAGAGTTAACAAGCAAACATTTTACAAAATTATTTTTTTCGCATAGATTTTCAAATAAACTGACATACTATGGGATGTAAAGATGATTCAAGCCAAATTCTGTATTACCATACCATCTGATGAACAAAATACCAACCCACACTTTGAAACTGGGAATTGGAGATAAAATTTTAACTCAATTTACTCAAAAGTGCTGCTTGGTGGGTCGACCCATTTTTGCATAACACAGCGCCTAAGGTGAGTTATGTTTACAACGATTCAAAAAATGTTTCAAAATTAAAAAACACAGCAAAATAATTAAAAGACATGGCTGACGGAAAAAGGTTTTTTTCTTTTCTCTCTCCTCTCTATTATAACAGTTCCAGCTTAAAACGCGACAAATGTTTATCAGAATTTTTAAATAAAAAAAAATACATGCCTGTGAGCGAACTAACTTCCAACTCTGGTTTCATTGATGATTGATCTTTTAATTTTGAATGTTACTTCTATTTTTTCCCTACAAAAATTGTGTCCCTATATAAATATACAAAAGCGAGAGTGAGAAAATGATTAGTTTTAAGAAACAAAAATCATGAACTATCCCATAGTTTTTTGTGGGGGTTTTCCGCAAAAAACTAAATTAAAATCGAACTGTGCGAATGCCGACAAAATTTAACAACACACATAGAACTGCACTTAAGCCAAAACATTTGCTTTAAACTTTCTGATAAGCGGAAAGTAAACATGATTCTAATTTAAAGTAAAACCACATTAATTGTTCTGGCTTCAGCAGACAACTTCAGTTCGCTTTCATCCGCTTAGTAACCGAGCTAAATGCTATTCGTTAAAATATTTATTTTTCAATCTAAGTAGAATTACCACGAGTAAATATTTACATGTATGTGTGTACAATATTTAATGTGAAAATATATTGCTAGAGTCATAAGTGTTTGTTATTTTTGAGAAACAATTCAGCTCTCCAAGTGAATTAGAATTGGAAATTACTTTGAGGCATAGAAATGTCCTATTAGCGTCATTTAAACGATCTTGTGAGTTGAAATTCTGCTTTTTGATTGCGTGGTTTTAATTTCGTAAAAGATGTTTGTACCATTAAAGTTCGTTAAGAACTATTATGATACGACAAGAAGAATTTTTCCTGTTCAAAAGCCAGACTTTGGAAATGTAATTTAACTTTAAGTGTATCATGGGGAGGCGGGAGGGAGGAGGGGACTAGGCCGAGCACGTAGCGTTTGCATTGAAGACATTTCAATATCATCAGAAATGGACATGATATTAAAATAAACATCATAAGAACCGAATATCGAATCACCATTTCAGATTTTTGTAGAAAGCAATCAATTTTATTAATTTCAAGACCCCATAACTTTTACTAATAAAAGTGTTTAAGTGATTCATTTTTGTGGAGAGGAGGTTACGCACTGAGACTTCTGCCCTGCACTACCCGCAGGCTTCTCAGGGACTAGACGAAGCTAGGGAGTCTCTCTCGGGTCAAACAACAGGTATCTGATTAAGATATTTCTGTATGCATGTGAAAATCTTAAACATTGTTTATCGATTCACCATTCCTAGATTCTAAGCCGGATTTTAACTTAAAATCTTACTGCTTTTGCGAACTCCTTAACAGAGTATCCAGCAATGATTGCAACATAGATTTTCTAGAAAGAAGGGTTCTTTGTTCATCAGTTTTAGATAGTCCGTTGATGAAATTTTCAAGACGTAGGAGAGAAGGGGGCTAGTGTGGACAAGGGGTTAGTTTGGACATCTGGAATTATTCTTTTATTAGTTTTTCAAAATTTCTCAATTATTTTATGCATAATGACAACTCCAACATTCACTTCCATGTTTAGTTTAATGACAACACACTTGATACTTCTGTAGCACATTACAAAAGAAGTTTTTCATAGTGGAAAAGCAAACTTTGGATTTTTTTTTCAATTAATAGATTTAACTTTTTTAATTTATCATTTCAAATAGAAGGAGATAATGTATCATAAATAAATGTATTAAATATGTATTTTAATATTCTGTTTTGCTGTGCATAGTTTTAATTAATAAATAAAAAGCTTAAAAGGAAACATTGCCCCATGGAGTTAGAGTGGACACACGGTGATGGGACTGCTGTGGACACATGGTAATGATGCCTCTGTGGACTATACACACACTAATCCCTTGCAGCTTTGAGTGAGAAAAAAATAAGGAGTTAAATATAATGTATTTTATGCTATTTACCTGATCAGATTAATTTTAACAGGCATGCATTCCATTACAAAGGATTTTAGGTCTCGTTTTTTATATTTCGGGTTTCATTTACAAAATTAGATAGATTCTTGTAAAGTGATGAGTTCTTTTACTAATGATTTTATTTATTTATTCATCATATTAAATTTTGGGATTTTATTCTTTAGCAATTGCTTCATAAAAAGTTTTTTTTTTATTTTTGAAATGATAAAATGATGGCATTTAGAAAGGATTCTGTGTGTTTTTGCACATTTTTAAGCTTTTTTCTTACTAAATGAGTTTGCTTAATGAAAGGTGATAAATCAATTTACCAAGGAATTCTGTCGTTTTCACACATTTTTTTAAACTGTTTTTTATAATTAAAATAGTAATATATAAAACTTCAAGTAATATATAAAACTTTTATTATTAATTAAAATATGCTTTGTTACGGTTAACATTGGCTAAGGAATATGCTATTTAGGTTAAAACTTATTTATTTATGTTTTAAAATTCTGTTTACATTGCTTAATTAGTATTCTATCTTGTCCAAACTAGCCCCTTTGCTTATCCACCCACAAAAACAACATTTTTTGAAAAAAATTTTATTAAATAACTGTTCGGCCAAATGTTTTAATTTATCAATTAAAATAAGTGCAAAAGTGCAAATTATTGTTAAAAAATATCAAGTGCATTAAAAAGTGCATTATTTAGTATACTTTTTTTTTTGCAAAAATGCAAAATTTGTCCACACTAGCCCCCTACTCCCCTACGACTTTTGTCTGGATTTCGTCTTGAGAATAAGACTCAAATGTTGATTTTGCTTTTAGTTCCTATACATACATTCACTAATTTTTTTCTACTCAAGGTTTTTATTTTAGTAAATGTACATTCCTGTGAGGAAGCCATTTAACAGTCTAAATAGAAAAAATATACCCGGTTAGGAAAGCATAAGTTTGCAAACTTTTTAAAAATGTAAACATACGTTTCGGGGTTCTCAATGTAAAAGTACAAAGTGAGATTATGGATGCAAAGACATTTAACAAAAGTTTTAGTTTTTTAAAAACAGATATCCGACCAAAGACGAATTCTTTCGTGGAATTCATCCATAAGTTCACATTTTTTAGAGATAAGGTAGTTTCTTGTAACCTCAAAACTCTTGCTTGCAATATTTTCGTAAGTTGATGCTTTTCTACCGTTGCGGCATGTTTTTTTTTTTTTTTTTCTTAGCACTATTATATTTATTTATTTATTTACTTATTGCCAACAAAGTTTTAAACATCGCTTAACAAAAGATAAAAATTATATCGATGGGCCAAATACGAATTTGACTGTATTTTAGATAGAATTAAACAGAACTACGTATATTCTCTTTTCTGATTTCGTTAAAAATCAAATACGCCGACAATAACAAGCATGTTGAATTCAAGACTTTCGAAATTTTAAGAAAGCACTGAAACAAACAAGCAAAACATACTTGAAAGCACAAATAGATCAAATAATCCTTTTTTTTTTTTTTTGAGCGAAAAAAAGAATTCGGATTTTCGATGTCCTCTAACGGTCGTGCAGCTGAATTTGAATGAAGATTCAGAGTCGAATTTGATAAATATTCGTTCATTTTTCAGCGATGCTCAACATGTCCTTCGCGTAAGCCGAGTGCTAAGGAGATTTTGAACTTTCTTTTCTTGTGGAGATGGATTCCTTTTGTGTTCCGCGGAACCGGAGGGTTCCATTGAGATCATTCGAGGGTTCCGAGAAACCTGCATTCGTTCTTTCAATTCAAACTAACTTAAATATATAAAAAGAATAATAATTTGAATTTTGACCTCTTGAATTCAAATTATGTTTTTCGCAATTACGAGTGTGTGTATGTGTGTGTATGTAGGCATGTGTGTTTATGTGTGTGGGGGTATGTGTGTTTGTGTGTAGGGGGTATGTGTATGTGTGTGTAGGCATGTGTGTTTGTTGTGTGCAGGTATGAGTGTGTGGGTAGTTGTGTGTATAAGTGATTGTGTGTGGTGGGAAATGTGTATGTGTGTAGGCATATGTGTTTGTGTCTGTGTGCAGGCATGAGTGTGATGAGTGTGTGAGTAGTTGTGTGTATAAGTGATTGTGTGTGGTGAGGAATGTGTATGTGTGTGTAGGCAAATGTGTTTGTGTCTGTGTGCAGGCATGAGTGTGATGAAAGTGTGGGTAGTTGTATGAAGATGTGTGTGTACGTGTTGGTGTCTGTATGTATGTGTAGGTGTCTGTATGTATGCGTGTGTATGTATGTGTTTGAGTGTGTGTACGTGTTTGTGTGTGTATGTGTTTGTGTATGTGTGTAGGTGTATGTATTTGTGTGTGCATGTGTGTGTAGTTGTGTATGTATGCGCGTGTGTGTAGCATATGAACGCAACCTGGAGACGGTTTTCGCTATAGGAGCAGCATCGTGAGGAGCCGGCCGACGGTGATGCTGCAGAGGGTGCTGGCGGGAAAATAAAATGATAGCACATCAAACAGTCAAGTGAGAACAATAAGCAATCGTGATTGCGCAAAAAACAATACAGTTTTAGCTAAGGTTTTGTCCGTATTTTTAGAGAAATCATCTGATTCTGCCTTACAACGGAAGTTTTAAACATGCATTTCTTTTTCCTTTGGATGGTACATTTTAAAAGATAAAAGAACTTTCCCAATTGTTACGAAAAGCGATATCGACACTTTCATCAATTGCAACTATTTCATTTATGTATGAAACGGGGTTCTCAATTAATATGTCATTTATAAATAATTACTGCAAATGCAAAAGACTCGACGCTAAATCTGATATGAAAATTGAACTTTTACCCACAAATACTATTTAAAGTAAGCACACTGGAAAAAGTAAAATTTGAGCTTTTGTTTAAACGAGTAGTTTTAAGTTAATTAAGGAAATGTTTACTAATTTTTGAAAATACTTTTTTACGACAATAAGTACGATTTGAAACACTGTTTTTATTGTAATAAGTAAACCGCTTTCAGTATATTGCATTAAAACTATAATATAAAAGAACAACAAATAGAAAAGTGGACATTGAAAAAGGTTCAATTTTATCAAAGAAATTAAGAAACTCCTTAAAACAAAAATAAAAACAAACGGGATTAAAGAAAAAAGCTTTTTATTAAAACCATCGTCTCATTTAATTGGCGGCTTTGAAGTGAGCATGATTCATCAAGACTGTTGAAATAACATTAACTACTTATTTGATTAAGACCTACTAAACATATTATATATATATATATATATATATATATATATATATATATATATATATATATATATATATATATATATATATATATATATATATATATATATATATATATATATATGTGTGTGTGTGTGTGTGTGTGTGTGTGTGTGTGGTGTGTGTGTGTGTATTGTAATTGAAAAAGAAGCACACATGTACACACGCATACTAGCAATGAATATTTAGGTACTAATGATAACTTTATACCAATATCGACAGTAATAAAAACTCAGTCACAAGACTTTTAACGCAGATTATTAAGCACAAGTGGTTATCAAAAATAATGGAAGCCCCAGTGAATAAAACTGACTGAATTTCTTCGAAAGCAGGAACTGTTTGCAGGTCATCCTTAGTAAATGTGGGAATAAATCACATTAATTAGTGTCTAATTAGATTTCTTTAAACTGATTTCTTAACACACTTGACCTCCTCGAAAGTTGCACGTGCTGATATACTTCTGTTCAAAATTAATTAATCTTGTCAACATTCATTAAAGCATTTAAAAAAATAAACATTTTTACCTGATGCGATATTGTTAAGAAACCAGTAGACTGTATTGGCTGCTTCACAGTGGTAGCTCACTTACAGTACATCTTAGAAGTTTTTAAAGTTCAAAAATAAAAATAGCCTCAGCTTTTATTCCAATTTTATCACATTCACTTATTGTTTATTATTTTTAAAAAATCAACTTCAAACAGCAGCAATAATAAATTGTTTAAAGCACCGATGTTCTGAAACATTAGTTTTTTGAATTCCTGAATATCTACATAGTAACCCTTAATAAATGTAGGGGGATGTAAGCGAAATGAAATAGTTGAGACAAATTAGATTTTTGAAAATAAATGATTTGAACAAAAATATTTTAAAGCTACAGTATTCAGAAAGAAGAAAAAAAAATTAATATTACAGCTTGAATTGAAACGTTATTTTTTATTTTTGTCATTACATTTGCACTGTCAAATAAAAGTGAAACAACGATTTTACGTTACTCTAGGGATTAAAAAGCGTAAATAAAACTAAGAAAATAAATAAAGGTAGTAAAGATAACTCTTTTAAAAGGTATAATATCTATATTTTACGAAAATAACATTATTGTAAACACCACTTTTGATAATTTTAACACATTTAGGTGCGAATCCGGGCGTTTAGGTTGAAAATACACAGCCCGTAATTGTGGATTGTTTTTCAGTTATTGAGTGCAAATTAAATGCATCATCTTCCGTGAATAAAATACCCTGCAAGTTTTTTTTACCGGTTTTTACGAGAAAGAAAATAGTATTTTCTATTTGTAAGCTCTTTGATGCAATATTGAAAACGGGAACATGCTTCAGGTTCTTCTTGTTCATTTTCACTGTTGGACGATAAATCCATAAGGGGTTTAGGAGTTGTCCTAATAGGACAACTCCTATATGCCTGCTCTCATGTCTGAAATCTCGTTCCTTTTAATTGCCTCTTGAATTTGGGAAACAACTAGCAATTGCACGGGGTCACACCAGGAGAGTAAAATGTCTGTTGAAACACCGGAGTGTGGTTATTCGCCAAAAAAATTCAGAATCAAGTGCGAGAAATGCGCTGGAAAATTGGCCGTATCATCTCAGTGGTTTTCACTTGACTATCACTCAGTTTCTGCTAAACTTTGCTGCACTGGAGCTGCTCCAGTCGTTTTCTCTGAAATTAAAAAAAAAAGATGAGAGCATCACATATTACCTCAGCCGATTGCCTTCCACTGACTCTATAAATTCGTACATTAAGTATAAAAAAAATATATTGCACAAATCGAAGATAACAATTTTTTATAGTTTTTGCATGAATCGAATTACTTTAAGTTAATTTCAGATCCTTTAGAGTCCATACAACCACAGAAATCATAAAACATTGTTCATGCTTAAAATGATAACAATATGGCGGATGCTTTTTCCATTGGCAACGGAGTAGTCCGAAAAAGTGTCATGCGTCCTTCCTTATGAAGAGATGAAGAGCAACGTTTCTTAATTTGTTTGATTAGTGAAACCTTATGGAATGTCGACTTTTTTCGCGGAACCCCTGATTTTTCTTCAATAGTATAGTTTGCAGGCAACATTCTAGAAATGGTTTATTTTTAACAAAAGCACTTTTCATTGTTTAAAAAAATATTATTCGACTAAAAAAAAAAGGAATTTCTAAACTAACACAAATTTTTTTAGACATCTTCAACTCATTTCAAACACATTTCAAAATTTTACTATGCATTGTACCAGTTTTACTATGGCATCTTTAATATCAAGCTTTAGGTATGATGAAGGTTGCAATCTCATATCAGCTTAAGCACCAAGTCTATTGAGATACTTAGATTTTGTCGCAGATAAGTTGAGAACACAAATTTAGTCGCAAATAGTAAAAGTGCCAACAAGGAATTTCGCGACAATTGAGAACATTCATCTTTTTAAATTGCACCAGTTTTCCACTGAATGGCATCATTATAAATTTCTGAAGCAGGGAAGAATCAAGGGCCATTTTCAAAAAAGAGTATCATTCTATAGCTGACATAATTGGAGGCCATACATTGACAACAAATGACCTTTCAATCCAATATTGCTATTTTCTCACAGCGATCTATTCCGAGAATATTCATTAAACACTTCACTCAAAGCTTATTTTTTAAGTGACTGATTTGAACGTTTTGAAAAAAAAGCAAGTTTTGTGGAACCCTTGAGTGCTTTCTATGAAATCCTAGTGTTCCGCGGAACACAATTTTAAAAAACGCTGTTACAGAAACAAGCACTAACCATACGAGCATCTATAATGCGGTTGAAAGTTTTTGTAAAGTCCTTTATTTTTTATTATGTATGTCATTTTAAGTTGTCTTCTGAGGTTCGTTGACTGCTCTTCGCTGTGAGTTATTTCGGCCTTGGATGATCATTGCTCAGAAAACACAACCCCATTTTACTTGCAACACCCAGTTCTGTTTAGAATGTCAGAGTCTTCAGTTGTTTCCCATGGGAAGTGTGATAAATCTCTTCGTGTTTCTGTAAGTGACATGGATGAAAATGGCGACGACACACATATAATATTAAATAACAGTCGATTCTAGTTTAAACGAAAACCGTTAAAGGAAAAATTATGTTGTAACGATGACCTTCTAATATTCCGAAATTTTATTAACATAGAGTCGCTGTACTTAAAATTACTAATAAATGTACCAATAAATTGGTACGGCATTAAAAAAATGCAATTTTAAATAATAAGGAAAGAAAATTTGATAATGTCGTACATTTAAAAATCACCGAAAAAGACCGCTAAATAATTCTATAAACAAAAATTCTGGGCCTTTCTAGACCCATTTTTTCTGTACGGCAATAAGTAAAAAATGGCTTTTAAATGACCATCTTTAAAATTAACAATATGCCGTACTGTATCATTTGATCCAAAAATACCCTATCCCGATATAGTACTTCCTGCTTCCGGTGTAGTAACATGTACCAACTAAAATGTTCGGCATGGTGCTTAAACCCTTTTCCACGATCTACACTACAGCTTACAATTCAACTATAGGTGTATCAAATGCCCCCTCCCCCCATTTTTTGAACCTGGGTTGCGTACTATGAGTTATTTACTAGACGAACAAAGACATAATGTGGGGCCCACATCAGACTTTTATTTTAACAAAAGATATGTACCGTAAAACTGTGCAACTTTAGACCACGTGTATTTTTCTTCATATTTTCATTATTCTGTGCAAAAAAAGGTTGAGAATTCAACCATACACTCCCTTACTTCTCAGCTGTAGAGTGATGCTTCGAAAAAAATTCTAAATACAATTCTACACACAAAGGGGGGAGGGGGTTTTAGTAACGACTCTCTCCTGAAATTAGAAACTGGATTCGCTCTAGCTTTTACATTAATTTGAAAATAGTAGAGGGGGGGGTCTCCTCTTTATGTAGCAATCCTAAAGGGACCGGTCTCTAAATGCCTGGGCCGGTTCATGCTGTCCCATCCGCCACTGATTACGGCCCTGATTGAATGTAGTGCTAACATACTTGTTTGTAGTCAGCAGGCTCGATACAAGTCATTTGTTCGGATTACATAACAATATAACGGAATTGCCGTCGCTCGATAAACATAGTATTTTGAAGAGCATTTTCCTTTTTTTTTAAATAATTTTAATTTATAAAGTTGATTGAAGATTCAACAAAACATCTTTGCACAAAGTAAAACGATTTCTTTTGTGCCGAGTCATCAATCTCGAAACAAGGAATCTAGAAAAACAAGAAACGGAGTAGAAGAAATAAGAAAGTCTTCTGACCTTGGAAGTAATCATGATTAGAATGCATAAAGTGTTTAACATGTTTTCCGGCATGCATATTCATTAAAAACTGCGACAAGATATATTTAACGAAAAAAATATTTCTTGATAAAGGAACATGCAGAATATCTATGTAATCCGTTGAATTATTTTCAAATCATGGTATTCTAGAAACTACTTTTATTTTGTTTGTTTACTTGCTGTCATTTGTCAGCGTCTTTTATTCACAGTTGAAAAACTTTTATTTGAAGTATCTTGGATAAAAATTTTAAAATAAATAAATAAATGATGGTGGAGAGGGGATAAAGAGAACAACAAATTTTCCGATGAAGCAATGCTCACATAAGTTGGGAAATACAGTAGCCCCTAGTACAGTGGTTCCCAACCTTTTTCATATTGTGACCCCTTTTTCACCAACTAGACAACGTGCGACCCACGGTGTGCCCCCATATATATATATATATATATATATATATATATATATATAGTCTCCTCCAATTTTATTTCTTATCAAGTGAATAAATTATGAATTGTCCAAATGGACAGAGTATGTTACTCTCTTGCTGCTTACTTTCTAAATCTGTACACCATTTCTTTAAAGCATATTTTACTATCGATCATTTTGTATTTTATTCATTGTTGTATTTGTCGGTGGGTTGGAGGGGCGATTAAAAACTAATTGTACCGAAAGCCGATGGGAGGAAGTAACAATGCATTGTCTTTTTTCTTCCCCCGCTCTTTCTCTCTGTCGACTGCTATCATTGATTTGTCGAATCAAAAGCAATTTTTACTATGTATTATCAAAATTTGCAAAAGATTATATAACTTTTAAAAAGTTTTGTTTGCCTATTTCTGTCCTAATATTTTGTAGTTCCAACTACACTTTATAAGGCTTCAAAATGCAGAATTTTATATGTATTTTTCAAAATTCCCTACAATTTGGGGTATTCTGTACTCCACTTAAAGGGGAGTCTTTCGTCACTTTCTTGATACCATTCCCCTCTTAATGTCAATCTAAAAAGGAAAGGACAATCCAAAAAAGAGACAGCAGGAAACACACATTAAAAAACGAACAAAAAAGTTGCTGTATGTATCACAAGAAAGAGACAAACATAGTAAAGGGAAAAAATAATAATAAAATTGCCTCTTACACCATCGTCAGAAAGGTTGTTCTGACTACAAAAGGGAAAAAGCGGCCTTATACCTGAAATAGCTTAAGGCCCCGTTCAGTCTAAATCCGGTCCTGACTATGATATTGTAGTATTGAATAAGTGAAAGCGAAGGTATAAATATTAATATACACCTGTGCAAAAATAAGTAGATGACTATAAAATCATGAAAACACTTTGTTTGCGTTTTATGCAGAATTGTGATTGTCATGTGCATCAGAGCCTGCAAGGAGGTTTGAACTAGTAACTTGTCATATCTCGCTCATGTATAAATATTTGCAGTGGCTGCCCATTTCAAACGTACCATGGTGCACTAAAGTGCTGTGGTAAAGCGGTTGAGAATCACTGTGATAGACATCTAAAAGATATCACAATTCAATCCTTCCGACCAGACAAGGTAGCCATTATTCTAGAACAGTGCACAGATTTTTAATAACATGACTTATATTTTACTAAAATGTTGACTTTTTTCTCTTTTCAGTGGCAGTTGTGATAGCATTCTTTCTCTGCTGGGCACCTTTCCATGCACAAAGACTCATGGCCATTTATGTTCGTCACCAAACCCCGACGGCTGTCATGATCTACACAGTTCTCACCTATATCTCAGGAGTGACATATTACTTAAGTGCAACTATCAACCCGATCCTGTACAGTATCATGTCAAACAAATTTCGACAAGCTTTCAAAGAAACTCTTCCTTACTGCTGTCAGGAAAACGGTTTCCATGACAGAAACATTTCACGATATTCTACCTATCGATCAAGTGTTATGCGTTCACACAATAGCACCTCACATTCTAATGGTTCTGCGCGTAAAGTGACAAAGACAGAGAGCGTGGATCATATATTTAGGTACAAAAATGTTTCTAATAACAATGGTTTAGAGAGTGATGCAACATTTAATACAAAGATTTAAATTTCCTATAATGAATTTTTCAATTAATATACACTACATTGATGCACACACTGTAATGATTACAAGTTAAGACTTAATTAATCTTCAGTTAAAAATGAAATGAAGAAGGAAATGAAAAGGTATTTCCAGTAGTCAAACCTTATTAACGTCGAATGTATGGGACCATGATACTTAAGTTCCTGACAACTTGTAGTTCATCTTATCCAGTTAAGTGATTGTTAACTTAGAGGACTGAACAAGTATTTTATGCAAAGCAATCTTTCAAGTTAAGCCATTTTGCGTTAATGAGGTCCGAGTGTATAATTGTGCTTATGATGCAAATAAAAACCATCCTTACAAATCAACTCTTATGGAAAATAAAAATGCAACAATAAACAAGTTTCATATGAAGTGTGCATTTCTGGACTGCATTCTCATTTCTCATTTGATTAACAGAAAAATGTATTCATAACAAAAATCTATTAAACTACTTTTTTTTTTACTGCTGATGTCATAATTTACTCTTGACACACAATTATAAAGTATTTTTTTAGGAAATAGAGTGAAACTCAAAATTCGGAAACAATTTTAAGTTTATAATAATAATTATTATTATTATTATTTATTTATTCATTTATTTTTTTGAACGCTCAAAAGATTGCTGATTAACTCAAGACTGATTTTTCTTCTATTGTTTTTGCTTTTGCTTTATTTCCGTTTGAGTATTGAATTACAGGATTAGTGAAAGAAAGTTATAGTTTTTGTTATAGTTTTACTATGTGTAGCATTCTTTATGATACTTAGCATATATATATATATATATATATATATATATATATATATATATATATATATATATATATATGTTTATTTTATATAAAGATAAAACCATTTTACATTAGTTAATGGTTACTGAACTGAACATATTTGCAAATTTCACTTCTAAAACTATGAAAAAGTTAAACAACTGTTACTGCCACTAGTGCACAACTATATAATCTCAGTGCACTTTACCTCTTAAGAATTAAGCAGTTTTCAGGGGTTTATGAGAGGAAAACCCTTTCTGCTTTTCTAGCAAATACAAAACATTTATTCAGTGAAAATATCGAGTTTTGATTTAATTTCGAATCCGTTTACAAGGGAATTTGCATTCAATTTCATGTCATTAGAACATTAGAACAGGTTTGAATGCATTATTTTGAAACACTTCAAATTGTGCATGTAATCTTCAATGGGTTGTACAAAAGAAGTGTTTCAAGAAACAAAATGACTGATAGTACACCAATCCTAAGCATTTTATAGCCGTTATCTTTAGATTACAGCTCTTAGTTTTCCATTTACAATTTAAAACTCCCCTTTCCTACTGCTGATATCATTTTTTGGTTACAGAATTAACTTGGTAACAGAAGTTTTTTGGATTACGTCGGGGAAAATTAACCTTTCGAGGTCTACCCCAGAGTAAAATGTATTTCATAAGCTACAAAATAATGATAGCAAAATCGCCTCTAATATATTGGAGAAATTTGCAGAAAAAAGTAGCAAAAAATTGCATAGTTTTAACGACAAAACAAAAAATTTAATACAGTGTTCTTACTCAATTTCAGAAATAAAATGAAGGAGTTTAGAAGGAGTAAAATGAGAGTTTGAAAGAGTACTAATGAGCTGTCCTTAAATGACCCCCCCCCCCTTTGTCACAAAGTGTCACCTTACACTCTTACTTCACTCCACCTCACTACTCCTCTTATCACATGCAGGCTCGGCTCTAGGGGTAGGTGACCGCCTAGGGTGGCAGATTCTAAGGGCGGCAAATTTCAAAATTGAAACTTTTTTTTCTTTTAAGTTTTAATATCGGTTTCAGTGCTATAATATGCACAGCTTTAATGTTGAAAAAAATAATAATTTAGAGTTAGTACCAGTGCTTGAATACGCAAAACATAATTCGGAATTCAACTAGAAATTCAGTTTAATTTGAGAGGCAACAAATTACGTGATTTAAAAATCTTTTGAAAATATTAATACATGTTTCAGTGCCACAAGATTAGCTACTTTAATGTTAAAAAAGATAGTTTTTAGTGTGTACCATTGCTTGGATATGTAAAATCCAGTTTGGAATTTAACTAAAAACTAACTTTAATTTTAAGGGCGGCAAATTACTTGATTTATTAATCTGCTAGCTGCGTTGCTCGGCTAGAAAAAAAACTGTTAAATTTCCCGTCAAAATAAAATTTCCTAAATTTCGTTAACGGTAAACCTTTAAGTCCTAAATAAATTAAACGCAACCCTCTATTAATACAACTAAGATCCTTGATTATCTTCTGCTGGCAGTACAAAGAAAATATATAGGGAGGGGGCAAAAAATATGTAAAAGGGGAAATTTTTACCTCAAAGCAAAAGCAAGAATTTTATTTGTTCACAGTCGTGATAAAAAGTGGCAACAGATCAAAAATGATTTTATTCACTTTAATTTAAACTGAGCTCGTCGGCAAACAATAAATTTTTGATTTGATATGGATGTTCCATCGATCTTAAAAATGCTTGTAACTCTTTTCGTGGTGATTTCACAGCCTTGGTTTTTTGAAAGTCTAAGGAAGTAAATTTAACTTGAGGAGTATTTTTCACGGGTCGTCGTCAGTATCAATTCAATTCAACAACCAAAAATAATTAAAATGTGAGAGTGAAAAAATAACTGCTAAAAATACTAATCGGTCATTGGAAATTTCCAATGAAATGTAAATCGCGTATTTTACAGCTAAATTGAAGAAATTTGAAATTTCACTGAAATTTTGATTTTTGCTGGAACAGAGCTGCTATGAAATGGTTGTTTTGCTAAACATTTTTTCCTGCAAATATTGCCGAGTTCAAATGAAAGTTACAATGAACCATTTTTAATTTTTATTGCACTTACTATTAGGTTCGTTGACCCACTTGAAACTCGCTTCAAGTGGGCAATTTTTAATTTTTTTACAATTTATTCTCATATTCCTTGGTCCGATTTAGCGGATTTTTGGTCCCAATAAGCGAATATTAGGCTTGTGTAATGGAAATTGTTTTGGTTCTTTAAGATTTGGTCCAAATAAGCGGCTGGTCCAATAAACCGGTGGTCCAATTAAGCGGAAGCCACCGTATTTTTTAAAAATTCCATAAGGTAACGAACTGTTTTTTTTTTTTTTTTTATTCTGAAAAAAAATCCAGGGCGCTAAGAAAAGACTATTTAATCATAAAGACAGTTTTGTTCTGAAAAATTGATAATATTTTTTGAGACATTAAGAAATAAAAAAAGTGTTCACATGTGTCCCCCTTTCCCCTATCCTATGTTTTATTTATATAGATTTTATTCATTTATTTAGTACTTCATTTTTTTTTTTTTTGTTGAAAACATTAATTTACGTTTCAGTGCCATAAGACAAGCTGTTGTAACATTAAAAAAGATCATTTAAATTGTGTTTCCGTTTTTTGATATACAAAAACAAATGTGACGACCAGCAACAGGCTCTTGGCCCAGCTAGGCTGGTCCTAGTCAATTTGTTACTCCATAATGAAGATCATAGGCCCTCTTAAAGCTAGCCACCCCCTTGCTGGTTACCACCTCTTCCGGTAAGCTATTCCAAGTGCCCACAACCCTACTAAAGTAGTAGTTTTTCCTTATTTCCAGGTTAGCCTGAGATTTGAATAGCTTAAAACAATGACCACTTGTCCTGCTTTCGGTGCAAAAATTTAATCCATTAACATCATTCATTTTGATAAATTTAAACAACTAGATCATGTCCCCTCTGATCCTCCTTTGTTCCAGACTACACATATTAAGCCTATTACTGGTATCAGGGGCGCCCATATGCAAAGTTGCAAGGGGGGCTCAAATATTTTCCCCATGGTTTAGCTGGACATTTCCCCGTGGAAACTGATTTTAGGACAGTTTAGAGTCATTAAAATTTGACATTTTTAATTACTTATTCATTGATGGCTGGAGAAGAAATGTTTTTACATTTTTGCAAAGAAAAAAGTACTAAATGCAAGGAAGTTCTGATTTCAAAGGAAGGGCTCGAGCCCCCCTATATGGGAGCCCTTGTCTGGTATCATAATCTAAATCTGAAAGTCCCCTTACTAGTCTAGTTACCCTTCTTTAAACCCTTTCCAATACACAAATATCTTTTTTCAGATAAGGCAACCAAAACTGCACAGCATACTCCAAATGGGGGCTTACTAAACTCCTATATAAAGGTCGAAGAACCTTCTTAGATTTGTTTGAAATAGATCTATTGATAAACCCAAGCATTCTGTTGGCTTTGTTACTTGCAATGCCGAACTGTTGACTAAACTTGAAGTTCTGATTTATTAAGATACACAGATCAATAACATTTTCTGCCTGACTAATGATTGAACCCTGTAAACGATAACTCATGCGCTTATTTCCATGACCTAAGTGCAGCACTTGACATTTCCCTACATTAACTGCCATACCCCACTTATCCGCCCACTTAGTAATATAATCTAAATCCTCTGAAAGCTGTTTTACCTGTTCTTCATTTTCTACAATCCCCATAACTTTTACATCATCAGCAATTCAGCAAAACATTTCAGGCTTCCAGAAACATTCTCATTGATGTCATTCATAAAAATAATAAACAAGAGAGGCCCTAAAACTGAACCCCGAGGATCCCCGCTTAAAACATCACTCTATTCGAAATGATTTCTCCTCACAACTACTTTTCGTTTCCTTCCTGTCAGCCAATTTCTAAACCCAAAGTCAAGTTTATCCTCCTATTCCTATAACAGCTAATTTGCTAAGAGCAACACCTTATCAAAACTTTTTGAAAATCAACATAAACATCCACACACTTTTTGTTATCTAAAGCCAAGGTAACCTTGTCGTTGAAATGCAATAAATTAGTAGCACACGATTTACCTTTCTTGAACCCATACTGCAAACTAGTCAATATACTATTAGTTTCAAAAAAATTCATAATATTAATTTTGATCAAAGTTTCGAAAATCTTACAAACCACTGAAGTTAGACTTACAGGTCTATAATTCCCAGCATTACCTGCTCCCGGAGCTTTAGTTGCTTTAATTTTTTTTAAATGAAATAGAACCTCCTCCCTGGAAAACACAAAATCCCCAAGCTGCATAACAGCTTGTGTCTTGCTATTGTCAGCTGTTAAGATACAGTTATTGTTAAACACACTGGAAAAAAGTTATCAAGAACATTTGCAATATCTCTCTCATTTTGGATTAAATTTCGATGCTCATCAATCAATGGCCCAATTTTACTATTTCGAGCTTTCCCAGAATTAGAGTAAGCAAAAAATCTTTTAGGGTTCCCATCAATATTATCTGCTAGCTTTTGCTCCAATTCCCTTTTCCCAATCTGTACTAAATACTTAAAATTTCGTCTTGCCTTACAATAATGGAGCCTATCTGCATTAATCAAACTGACGAAAAGCCGCTTGCTTATAATTTAGAGCTTCTGTAATCTCCCTGAAGAACCACACGGGCCAAATTTTAGTACTAACACCTTTTCTCCTAAATGGAACATAATCCCCAACCACTTTTGCCAGTTTTTCCTTAAATTTCGCCCACTCCTGATCTACGTCACTATTTTCCAATCTTGATGAAAAAACCTCTTTCAAGCTCTGCCTAAGTGCAACAAAATCAGTGTTTCTGAAATTGGGCACAAGCATAAAATTTTCAACTTTGTACACTTCAAATTCAATCCAGAAGCTAATGCTGTTATGATCACTATCTCCAATATGATCCCCTACACACAACCTCTGAACAGAACTTCCATCACAGAAAACTAGGTCCAAAATCGCCTCTTCTCGAGTCCCTTGAGTTACAACCTAATCTAAGAAACAGTTGCCAATTACTTTAAAAAATTCCTCTTCTCTGCCATTACTAGGATAAAAATTATTCCAATCAATACCCGGAAAATTGAAATCCTCCATTATGATGACGGATTCCTTACTGGACACGTCACAAATAATATGAAACATCTGTTCATCTTGTCCCTGGCTTGAATTAGGCGGCATATAAATGTTTCTAAAGCGCAATTTTTTGCCCTTATTGCTCATCAACTCCAGTAAAACCATATCAATATCAGCAGGTTTATCATTTATGACCAATTCATTGCAAATGAAATTGTCTCTAACATAAAATAAAACCCCACCACCTCTTTTGCCTACTCTATCTCATCTAAACAAATTATACCCAGCAATATGTAATAAATCTACATGAAATTTGGTTGCCCTTGTCTCTGTAACTCCAATAACATTCAACTTCTCATCTAAATTATGCTCTTCAGTTCTTCCATATTGTTCCTAATACTGCAAGCATTGGTATAGTAAACTTTAAGCATGCCCAAATATGCAGAAAATAATTCGGAATTTAACTTGAAACTCAAGTAAAAACTTGTGCACTCGATAGGGAATGAGAAATGTACAACATTTTTTAAATGCTATACTGGTTTGATATTTTCATCTCGAAAACTCAACTACAAAATGCAGACCTTATTTCTGCAGGTTTAGATGGGTGTTTTGTGATCTTAATCTCAAATTTTAGGTGATGACCCAACTAAGATGTTTCTAACAATTGTTACTTGTTTAGAGATTCTAAACCTATTATGCTATTGTTTTAAAAAATGGTGTGTTATTTATTTAGTTTTAACTTACAAATGAGGGAAAAGGATTACTTTTAACGTATCAGTCTATCTGGAGTATTCGATCCCGGAAAACAATGTTAAGGCTGGGATATGTCAGGATTTTATTTCTTTGTTTATTACCGATTTGTATTTGAATAGCTTACTTTCGAAGGAGCAATGATGGGGGAGGGGTGGCAGCATTTGTCAACCTCGCCTAGGGCGGCAAAACTACTACAGCTGGCCCTGATCACATGTCGTATTTTTTATCAACATATTGCTATAATAACTTTGCAATGTCAATTTTTGTCACTCTCTCACTTCCCCTTGCCACAATTTCACAAACCTGTCTCCACCTCAAGCCATGACATCACTTGCAGATGACCCTTTTTACAATATCATAACTTTCATTTACTAAAGAATTGTTTTTTTAATGCAATCACTTAATATAGTACATCTATTTATGTCTTTTTAAATATTTAAAGTCAAAAAAATAATTAGACAACCGACATTAGCTGCTGAGAGTGGTGGAGGGAAAAGCAATATAATAATAAAACTTGAAAAAATAGTCAAGCACCATGTAAGCATGTTTTACTTCAATTATGAAATGTCTCAGTCATCTAATAATATTTTCACCTCCAACTTTTATGCACAATTTGTAAATCACATTTTTGTGAAAAAAATAGTAATATGAAATTACAACATCAAAATAGTTCTTATACTTTTGTCCTAGTGATGATGTTAGTTGTTGATCAAAGTATTTTAAGTCACTGTCATAGAGGAAAATTATGTACTGCCCAATCACGGATTGCATGGAATTTTCAAACGTCCAGATAAGACAACTCTATGTGAACAAGGGGGAAAGTAAAATTTGGTGCGCGTATTCCGCTCATTTGAATGCGACTCTGCTTCTTTAAAAGTTGGCATCGGTAAAAAATAATGGATTCGTCCATTTCCGGCTGTAAAACAGATGTTTGTCTTTCCATACAATCCGTGGTCAGACAGTAGTCTTGAACTAAAAAAGAAGGAGTTTTGAAGGAGTTAAAACCAAAATGAAGGAGTCTGAAGGGCCCTTCAAAAATTTTTTCGAATTGAAGTAATTGAAGGAGTATTGGAGGAGCGTACGAACTCTGTTACAACTAAGTCGAATTTTTTACGATTCTTATAATTTGTAAGATCCTCAGAACATGAGCAGCTTCAGTATCTGAAATAGTTTTACACAAGCTAAACTAGTATGTTGTGGCCATCACGAAACTTTCTTCTATATTTTTCTTTTTTTTTCTGATCCCTCCCCATGCTTGACGAGGAAGCAATATTCCCAACAAAAACAAAATTACACATGCAAAAACTTGACGACCATCCCAATGTCTGAATTATTGCAAAAGCAAAGCAAAGAGCGAAAATTGAAAGTTATTTCAAAAGCCTTGCTTGAATTAATTACAAATATTTTATTTGTTAACAAACATAAGATGGCAACAGTTAAAAATTTTAAATCATTGAGATAATATTTCCTATCATTTCCATGCAATTAAAATCACGAGAAATACGCAGACGACAATCGATTACAATTTATCTTTCTTATTGTTGCATTAATAAAAATATTTTTATTCGCAAAAAAAAAAAAAAAATCAACACCTCTTGGAGCGATCGGCGTCAAAATTGAACCAAAGCCTGTTTACATATGGATTCACATATATTCCAAATTTCAACCAGAACGTAGCATTACTTCTTGAGATAGGGCACTCAAAATGGAAAAAAAGAACGGGTGATTGCGCTACCCCCTTTTTAGCTGTTGACACAAAAATAAAATCAGTTCTTATACCCACTAAGGGCTACTTGCCGATAAATTTTTCTTTCATTCCGTTCATTATTTCTTGAGATACAGCAGTCACAATTGACGACAAAAAACGTTCTATAGCTCAACCCCCGTTTGAGTTATTGACACCAAAATTGAATCAGCACCTGTTCCTGTTAATACCAACATATGGACCAAATTTTGTTTGATTCCGCCAGTTACTTCCTGAGGAATAGCAAGCACGCGTAACTCGAAAAACGTCCCATTGCTCCACCCCCCTTGGAGGAATTCGCGCCAAAAACTAATGGGCACAAGTTCACATAGGGGCACATACGTGTACTAAATTTCGTTCGATTTCATGCGGTAGTTTTCGTTGTAGAGCGGCCACAAAAAACTGGTCACACACAGACGTGACACACATACATACATAAACACACACACACATACATACACACACACAGGCAGACAGACATTTTCCAAAAATGGTCGAAATTGACTCGGCACACCTCAAAACGTTCGAATCCGTCAAAATTCGAAATTCGAAAATTTGCACGAATCCAATACTTTCTTCTATATATTAGATACTAGCAAAAATACCCGGCGTTGCCTGGGTCAGTAATAATTATTAGAAAAAATTGTTACTTGCTTTTGTTTTCTGTTTTAAGTGAAAGAATTTAAAACACATCTTTTTGACGTGATTAAAAATCAAGTTTCTTCCTTACCCATAACACTAAAATAGCAGTAAGTATAAAGAACAAAGTAGTATTGATTTAGAACCGAAAGCACTATATTTAAGCATATACAAATTTAAAAAACATGAAATTAATCTTCTCATGTTTAAAAAGATTAATCTGTTGATACTTTTTTTTAACATGGAGTCTAAAACCTTCTCTGTATGGCTAATGAAGTACGAAGTGATTAAAAAAAAGTAGCTGCGCTCGTAATCCCCTTATACTTGCTTTAGTTATTTCGGGAAATTTCAATCATTGTGGCTCTTGGTGCGATTTTACCGAATTTGCGAAAGTCGTTTCAGGGTACCTTCGATGATGCTCCCCCATTCTTTCCTTACTTTGTAAAACGATATGATATTAATTTTCGTTACAGAGATATCGTCGCCAGATGCTGAGATATTTTTGGTCACCATAAAATGGCGCTAAACAGTTTCATCCGAAATGTTACCAAAATAAGTAATAAAATTTGGTGATTGTTTGAAATTGTGCAAAAAGGAAAATTAATGGAAGTTTTTGTGCTGTTTTTGGATTTGCCTAATTTAGTTGCTGGATTATTTAACACAGTAAAAAAAGTCTTTTGAAAATTCTTTGATTGGCGATATTTTGTTTACATGGTGAAAGATGAGAAACATTATGACGTAGTCTTCGGCTTCAAAAACAGCAACGTTGAAAAAACTGCCAAATGCATCAGCTACGGAAATCTTTCTGCAAAAATTTTGGCGATCTGCTGGTTGTTTGGATAATGAGTAAGCGTTCAATAAGCATAAATAATAATAAAAACCATTAATTACATTAAAGTTCCGTTTAAATGGAAAATCATCAGCCAAATCATGTATTATTTGCCAATTTTGTGCAAAAATCTTACTTCAAGATTTGACTTGAGAAAAGCCTTGAACAATCACGAAAAGCAAGTCAACAATACAACAATTGTCGCTATCGACAGGGAGTTGAGATGATACACTAAATACTGTATTGAGTTGAGGAAAGCCTTCGAACATGGATCTAAAAAGCTCATAACTCGTTTTTTATTCTACTTAGAAATTTCGGACAGGTGCCATTTTCAGCAGAAAAATCAGAGCTTTCGATGGACATATAATGTAAATATGTGCAAGTATTTTTTCATCCCAATATTAGAGAATTTATACAAAAATTGTGTTTTATTGCCCCCTAAGGGGGTTTTGCCCCCCATAACGGGACGAAAACTACCCCATGTGTTATTCTGATGCACAAACTATATTATTGTAAAGTTTCATCAAAATCCGTTCAGTAGTTTTTGCGTGAAAGAGTAACAAACATCCATACATCCATACATTCATACAGACAAACTTTCGCATATATAATATTAGTAAGATAGAAGAAAGTAACAAAAAAAGATGTGCTATGCTTCGTTTTTTTTTTTTTTTTTGAAAACTTGAATTTTTGGAGAGGTAGAGAATAATACGGAGTAGAGAACTCAATTATTCTGAATTAATATGGTACAGTATTGGTTAGGATGAAATTAGAGTAGAATTGTAGAAAAAAATTCATTTCCTTAACACTTAGGGAACACTAATGCAAGATGAAATTACTTTTTGTAATTAAATAAAATTGTTTTAAAATACTGCCAATTTCAATAATACAAATCATATTTTGGCCAACGGTATGATTATCTGCTTCAAAATAGGTTCAGACAGTGTCCTTGTTTCAGATTTGATGATGAAAATAAACTATTACGTTTTACGGTTGCTTCAATATCCTATAAAACTAAATTTTGTCAAACTTTAACAGACAAACTATAACTGTATAGATGACCATGCTTTTTTTTTTCATTCTCAAGCTCTAGTTCTAAATCTTTTTTGATAAAGCAACTTAGCTTATCCAATGGTCTGCACTTTCAAAATGCAGGTAAATGAAGTTTAACACCATATGTCAAAACAGCCAACCATTCTTAATAAAAAAAAATAAATAAAGCTCCAAAATAAAATACAAAATTCTTGAAATTTTAATGAAAAGAATTAAAGGAACAAAATGACAAACATATGACTCAGCAGCAACATGTTGCATGACAATCAATTGAAAAATACAATTCTAGAAAATTAGCAGCACATAACCAGCTTATAGATCAGCACTGTGATCATAAAAAGTACAGCAAGTGAAGTACAGCAAGTTATGACGAATGCCGGCTCTTGTGACGTCGGGCCTGCTTTTTCTTTTGAAGTTTTATCTCAGCACCACTTGATTCTTTTTCTGGAGCTAACTTTTTTGTCCTTTGGGTTTTCTTCTTTTCTTGTGACCTGCAAGAACATAGCATAAAAACAATTTTTCTTTAACGAACATTCATTTGCGGCAGCAGATGTGCAAAGTACATGAAAACCAAAACTTGCTAATAAAATTAGAGAAAATTTAGACATAGAATAAAACTTCCTCTCCCTCGAAATACAATCAGGCTGTTTTATTGCAGTGAACTATATGGCAATTATTAGAATGTTCATAATGTTTCGATTGTAACAACTTTTTTCTTTTTTTAAATGAAGATTAAAAGAAGAAATGTGATTTAAAGAAGATAGTTTAACATTGTCAAGTGCTTTGGTATGCTTACAAAAACATTTTTAAGTACAAGTGCAAAAGAGAAAAATGAATGAAGAAAATAAATTAGTACAACTTTATAAATAAAATAATGAAAGAATTGATGATCTTCAATTACTTATTTTAGCCTTTCAGATCCATTCCTGTCTAGGAGCTCATGAAAATTAGTTTTATGCTTAAAAATAAAGCAAATACAAAGGCTTTGGATATGATGAGTGTGAGGTTGAGATGATCGGTCATTGTTCAGAGCAGACGACCATATTACATGTGTAATAGTTTTTTTTTTTTTTTTTTTAATTTTATTAATTTAAGGAAATTAGTTTTTTTTTAACTTAATTAGTTATGGATCAGTGAAATCATGAATGAAAACATGCATAACAATTTAAGGTTATCATAAAACAGTCCATTTAAAACAAAACAATTTCATATTTGCGAAATTAACCCTTGAATATACAGTTGACGTTTACATTATTAGCTGTATTAAATTTTATGTTGATATTTTTTATGTTTTGGTAGCAATTAAACAGACAGTTGGTTTAGTTAATTCTCTTGGTTTACAGAAAAAGTGGCAACAAGAGAATAAAAGGCAGTAACTAATAAATTTACTCCTGTTAGCCACAGCCGACCAGAAGAATTTACCAACCTTGATTTATATTTTGGATTGTTTCATATCACTTTTTAATCAGAAAGAAATTTAAAATAAATTACTTACATTTTTAACTCTACAAGCTACATTACTTGAAACATTTTAAAATTGAATTGCTGTTCATAAAACATTAAGACAAATATTGTAAAACATGTCTGACGAAATTTACTATACAAACATGTAAAACACTAAAAATAAAAAATTTTAAATAAAATACAAATTTTGTTATTAGAAATTTATAAAATAAAAACTGCATCAGAAAAATCCAAAATTTCAAGTACATGAATTGAACAAATAAAACAAATGTAGGGGATAGTGTTGCACCTTGGGACACTTTTCATATTTTAATTTTTAACATCACTTAAATCAAATTTAAAATCTATAAGTCACATTAAAATGCCGCAACATATTTCTCTGCAATATATTCTTTAAAATTCAGAGTTTAAAAATAAAATATTGCCAGCCATTTAAAGTAAGAGTTCCAAACAGTTCCAAGGTACAACAGCCTATTGTATCGTGGGACACTCTTCATGATTCATTAAGCAGCCATATACTTGAACCAATGTCTCACTAAAAAAAAAAAAACTAAAAAAAATGGTAAAGAAATAAATTATGAATAACAAGTAATGAATTAATGAATTATTTTATCTAACATTAAATGTATTTAAAAAACTACATCAGATTAGAAAACTATTCCACATACCTAACATAACTTAATTATTTAGAACCAAGCATATTAGGGTGGGCTGAAAAAAATCGAACTTTTTATGAGCATTGAGCCTTAGTGCAGAAAATTTGTGACTCCCTAACACTAATTATTGAGCAAACATTCGTGATTCTGAGTTAATGTCTTTTGCTCTGGCAAGATACTTGAATTTTTGAGATTTTAAAAAAACATCAAATTAAGAGAAATTTTACAAAATATTTTAAATTCCACTGAACTTCATGCCTTAATGTAGGAATTTTTTAAATTTCTAGCACAAACTACTGCGTAAAATTTCAAGCTTGTGAGTGAACATTTTCTGCTATGGCAAGAGGCCTGAACTTTGAGAATTTTACATAAAATTCCTTACATACAAGTGACACATTACAAAGTAGCAGCATACCTAATACACTGCAATACTTTGAATTTTTAATCACATCGATGACATCAGTCCACCCCTTGAACCAAGTCCTCATATAAAATTTTAAGGGGAAGAGGGTAAATGCCCCCCCCTTTAAAAACTACAGTCCCCCTTCCCCTGAAAAAAATTCAAAATAATAGGCCTGTCTTTAATTTTGCTAACTCTCAATACAAATTATTATGCATAATTTCCATCCAATCTTTGGGTTAATATCTTCTGCTTTGGCAAGAGGTCTAAATTTCAATAGAAAAAAAAAATCGTATGGCTGATAAAGTGGGTATAGCTTCAAAATTGACAAGGTTTTTTATTATAATCCTTTTGCATGTAAGAACAAGTTTGATTAAAAATCAATATTTTTATATGGTTACAAAAAAACTCTGATAAATACGCAAAAAAATTAGAACTGTATTTAAAATATAGACTTCTATTTATCAAGGAATAATTATAAATGGATTTATAAAGCTTGTCAACTATACGTTATAAAAACTACAAAATATACTTTTTTGAGCATTTGACGGAATCGATTACATTAATACCTTTTTGGCAAGTATCTTGACGCATGAAGGAATTCCCACGTATGCTTATCTCCGTCTCTCATAGAATGGTTGATTTTAATTCTAAATTAGGATGGAGAATATCTATACTAATATTATAAAGAGAGACAGTGGATTTTTGTGTGTTCATATGTTCGAGGTAATCTCCGGAACTATTGAAGCTATTTGAAAAATTCTTTCAGTATATGAAAGGTGCATTGTTACTGAGTGACATAGGCTATAAATTATGCATATATGTACTTATACTATTTTTTAAAAATAATAGTTTTTCTACGCCACCAGTTTATGTTTCGTACCATTTTATTCTTATAAGGGCCGGATTTAGGGGAGGGCAGGTGGGGCTACTGCCTCTGGGCCTCCACAACAAAGGGCTCCCACAGTAAAATTTTTACAAAATATCCTAATTTTCACCAGTCAAAAAAATCGAAAATTTTGGATAGATACATAAATATCAAAATATTCGGATATATATCAAAGTATTGGATGCTTTCGAAAATATGATAATCTTTTTGAACCCTGATTAGGAGCCTCCACTCCTTCGTTGCCCCGCGGCCTCCACACTTCCAAATTCAGCCCTGACGTAAACACTAGCACCAATTATCCTCATTTGCACTCACAAAAAGTTTAAGGTTCTCTTTGAATTGAATGATGAGGGATGGAAATGATTCAAAGAAAAAAAAGTTCGGGAGATCAGCATGACAGCCGTCAAACGTTAACAACTGTGACCCCAGTTGTCGCACAACTGCTGCGAGCGGTCTGCGAGACCGATCATTTGAAAGAGGGTAGATTTTCAAATTAAATGCATGAAGTTTTTATTGTTGTAGCATTTAATTCATTTAAATACATTTTTAAATATTTTTTTAATACAAAGTTAAGTTCAAAAAGAAAAAAAAATACAACATGATAAAAATTACACTGTTAGTAGTTACATAATTTAAATAGGTATGGTCTTTGTAAGAGCACATAAAGTGTTTTTGCATTGACTTTTTTAACAAATTTTACTGTCACTATAAATACAAAAAGCGCATACCTTCCAAAATTGTGAGCTGCTATCGTTGCACACAGTTTTCAAGCACTGAAGGCAAATTGGGTCATTGCAATCAATACATTTATACAGTTTTTCTTTTTTTACTTTGAGGGCATCTTCTGCATGTTTTTCTGGTTTCTAATTTATTCTCTTCATGCTATAGCAGTTGCTTTTATTGTTAAATTCTTCCCTAAGGATTCTTAGCATTGCAGGCTTCATATGTCTAGTTAGATGGAAAGAACTCATTCTGTGCTTCAAATGGGTTTGTGTCAGCTGATTTTTGTAGCATTCTTATCAGATTGAAATAATATAAATGCGTTTACTGCACATATATCCAATATTCTGTAAAATATTGCCATTGGCCAACGTTGAGTATGATAACCCATTGAGTACATTGAACATTTTTTGTCGAATTCGTCAACTCCTCCTTTCGTCAAGTTGTACATAGATATAATTTCTGGTTTTCCTGAAAAATTTTCCGTTTCCACAGAGTGTTGCATTGAGGAAATTAGAATGACTGATTTTCCTTTTTTAGGAACAAAAGAAACAAGTGTCATTTCTTTTGTGAATCCATACACAGAACTTCTTATTTCTCTTGATTTGTTTGCCTGAAATTCCTTGGGTATTTCCGCTTTATTTTTTCTTAGGGTTCCAAAATATGTCAGGCCTTTCTCTTTCAGACATTCCACTAATTGAACAGAAGAAAACCAATTATCTACAGTGATATTTCTAGTGGATTCTTCAATCGGTCATTCTTCAAGCTGAAAAACTGCTTGTGTTGGTTTATGCAAATGTTGTTCATTTTCAGTAAGCACGTGCCCATTAGAATCTTTTCCATCATATATGTATGTGTTGTAAAGATAACTGTTCCTTTGCCTAACAAAGGCATGTAATCTTTAGTCCATACTTAGCAGGCTTCTTCGGCATGTACATCTTAAACTTGCATCAACCCCTAAATTTCATGAGCATTTCACCCACACACGTATATGCACCAAGGGAATAATTGCTCTGACAATTTTGAATTACAATTCTAAAAATTTCAGAAATTGGTGCGGTTTTGTCAGTTGCCATACTTTTTTTTTTGTCTATGTGTTATCGAATCGCAAATAACAGAGTAGAAATAAAAATCTTACTTTTTACTCCTCCCAGTGCCATCAGTAACAAACAAGCAATCAACATCCTCATGGCTGTACTTGAAACTGCTGAAAACAATAGTAGTCCAAGAAGAGCTTTCAGTTCAACTTCATCTGTGTCTACAGTAAATTACCGCCCATAGCCAGGGCTAAAGCAGAAATACGTGAAATACACCACCAGCTCGGTCATTAGCCCTGGCTAATGGGCGGTAATTTCAGCTCAGTTAAGTCAATTAAAGCTCAGTCACTTTCCTATGCCGGGCTGATGAGTGCTTATAAGCACGAAACTGCAGTCCTTGGCTGGAAATGACTGAGCTGGTGTTGTATTTCACGTATTTCTGTTTAGCCCTGGCTAATGGGCAGTAATTTACTGAATATACCTTGCTTCGCGTTCAATCTTCGAGTTGAACCGAACCATTGCTTCGGTCACTCGTCTGGTCTGCTAATTCTATATTAGCTACCAGTTTGTTTCACACTCTTGGCTTCCTTATGAGGTTTTCCATCTTCAACTTAGTCACTTTCCTATGCCGGGTTGATGAGTGCTAATAAGCACGAAACTGCAGTCCTTGGCTGGAAATGACTGATCTGGCGGTGTATTTCACATATTTCATCTGTGTCATTTAGCTCATGCCTCATTGGGTCTTTATATCGCATTTCGCATTCACTAATTTTCACTTTGGTCTCTTTTAGTTAAGCAGCTAACTTATTTTCATCAAACAGTAAGTTCCACAAGTCAATAGGATCTGCTTTCAATATTGTTTTCGCTGGGCCTTTCAAACCTGGTAGTTGAACTATAATATTGTGTTTTGGCGTTCTAATTGCTTTATTTCACTCGTTAGAAGACGACCAAAATGAATTTTTTCCAAAAAAAATAATCTAAACCACTTGAATTATCTACTTTATCTTCGGAATTAGGTGTAAATGATACTTCTGCACTTGAATCGTTATCACTTTCTATAAAATTGTCAGAACTTTCTTCCAAATCCGAACATTCAATATCAGGCTAATTTTTTACTAATTCTTCAATTTCAGCTTTAGTGAGATATTCCGGACGTTTCCTTAACCCGGTGCAAATTATTTTCTCCATAACCTCATTAATAATGAATAATGAAAAAAATGTGGGCGAAAAAAGCGTTCAAAAAGACGGACACATCTGCTGTGTGTGGTCTCACAGACCGCTTTCAAAAGAAAAGCCCCAAATCTAACAAAGAAATGCTGCAACCAGAATGACAGTTGGAATGTAACCTTGAGGGGTCATTTCAGGAGGGTAGTAAAGAGGGCTAGGACCATTAAGTTATTTTAGGGGGTTAGGCGAGTGGGAGAAAATGTCGAGCGGTCTGTGCGACTGCTCAGAGTAGTTAAGGGTTAACATGTGTGTGTGTGTGAGGTTGCAGAGGATAAAGTATATGGCATTCCATTCGCCGTGGAAATTGCAAACCATTTAGAGTCGCAGAGTGTTTATGCATCAAAATTTATTTCAACAAAATATAACTGAGATTTGCTTCGAGCAAATTAGCTTTTGAATTCAATTAGTTCAGATAGCTGATTTTAATATTTGTTTCTAAAAGTTCTAATTTTGGATGCATTTTGGCTATCCTTTGAGGATTTTTTGATATACTAAGCTATGCTAATATTATAAAGAGAGAGAGAGCATGTTTTTGTATGTTTATATGTTCGAGGTAATCTGCGGAGCCACATCAAGTATTTGAAAAATTCTTTCGCTACATGAAAGGTGCATTGTTACTGAGTGACCATAGGCTATAAATTATGCACATATGTATTTATACAACTTATTTAAAGGGCAGTTCTTAAAAGGTGGGAGCAAACACAGGCCTCAACTTTGAAGCTTCAACACTAAATAACTTTCATTTTAATTGACTCAAAATTTTTGACTTAAATAATAATACTGTATAGAGACAAGAATTGACATAAATTATGGAAAAAATGCTCTTCAAATACCCTTAAAAAAATATTTTCTTTGCTAAAAGGCACAATTTTGGACTTTCAAAACGTTAACTGAGCAAATGTACCATCAAAAAAATTTTTTTTTTAATTATTTCCACACGTTTCAAAACAAAATTAAGGGTATGAATCTCAAACTGAATACTTTTTTGATAATATTTTCTACAAATTAAAAAATTAAAGACAGATTATTTATTGTGTAAAAAATTTTAGAGAAAAAGGAAGTTGGAAGTTTCATGTATGTCCAAAAGTTACGAGCTTGAAAATGCTATTATTTGAATACTAAATATATGATTTATATGTTTTAAAGGTATTTTTCGATCCTCAAAATCAATTGTTAATCATTTTAAAGTGTTTTCATATGTTTTTATGCAGTATCTTTGAAGCAAAATGATTTTTCTTAAACATATATGTGAGATGTCCAAATTGCGTTAAGATCTAGACACCGATAATTCTGTCCATTTATTCAATATTATAATATGATCTTCTGTCTATATGATCTATGTTTTTGTTCCCACCTTTTGAGAACTACCCTAAACCAATAGTTTGTCTTCGCTACCAGTTTCTGTTTTGTACTGTTTTGTTCTTATATACGTAAAAACGTACCTCGATTGCACCACATCCGCAATGGCAGAGTACTTGAAGGTTCTCTTCAAGCTGAATGCCGTGAGATGGGAACATGTGAAAGATAAGACTATCATAGTTAAAACTTTACTTGTATTTGAGGTTGCTGAAGGTAGGGTACCTAGCATTCCATTAGCCTAGCACATTGGATCCTTTCGAGTCAGTTTGAAATTTGTGAATGGCAAAGTGTTCCATGTTTTTCCATGAAAGTGTGTGCTTGAAATTCTGTAACTTTTGATTGTTTGAATAAAATACAATAGAAGAAAATTTAAAGCACTACTTTGTCATTGACAATTTTTATGAATACTGATCCTGGGGGCACTAAGAGCTAATGTTTGGAAAAAAAAGAGAGAATTTTTCCAAAAATCATCGAATTTTCATAACATATACCCGGAAAATTATTGGAAATTTGATAAATGTGTAGAAACAGTTTTATAGGAACTATGTTTAGCTGGAATTTGTATTTTAAACACATTTTTTAAACCTTTTCAACATTTTCTTGAAAAACCCAAAGTTTTTCTTCCCCCATCCTTCCCACCTTTCGCTCACCCCCTAGGGGCGGGGACTTTTAGTATGTTTACTTATTAACTACCCCTAACAATATTCTGAAGTCAAAAATAATCGCATATTCCATAAATGCTATAATGTGTTCATTGGTTGGACTATTATTCACATAATTCATCATTCACGGTTTAATTCATTACCATGAAATATATATATATTTGGTGCAAAATTGGTTCAAGTATGGCTGTTTCCTGAATTATGAAAACTTTCTCATAGTACAACAGGATATGTACCAAGGTACAGTAGGTATGTTGTACCTTGGGACAGCTTAGAACTCTTACTTATTTTAAAAATGGCTCGTAATATTTTATTTTCAAACTCACTGAATTAAAAAAATTATATTGCATAGAAATATGCTGTGGTATTTAAATGTGACCTTTAGATTTTAAATTTGACTTAAATAATTCATGTTAAAAATTTAAATAACGAAAAATGTCCCAAGTACAACACTATCCTCAACATTCATTTTATTTGTTCAGTTCATTTACTTTGGAATTTTTGATTTTTCCGATGCAATTTTTATTTCATAAATTCCTAATAACAAAATTTGTATTTCATTTAAAATTTTTAATTTAGTTTTTTATATGTTAGTAAAGTCAATTTTGTTTGACATGATGTTTTACAATTTTTTGTTTTAGTCTTTTATGAACAACAATTCAATTTCAAAATGTTTCAAGTAATGTCGCTTGTGGAGTTAAATGTAACTTATTTTAAACTTCTTACTGACTAAAAGGTGATATGAAACGATCTACAATACGTTTGGCAGTCCCAAGGTACAATCACTACGTGGTTTAAGAAAAACCAAAATGGTGGTCAATCTAGATGCAATATCATTATTTTCTCATAACTAAAATATTTAAAGTACTTCTCTCTTATAAAAAATAAAATCCAGTTGACCAGTTTTAAAAATACAAAGACAGAAAATTAAATAACAATGAAGAAAATATTTACTTTGTAGTCATGAAATTTTCTTTCTCTCACAAAATCATCAATTTAACTCGATTGATGCTGATTGTTACTATGGCACTATTTAGTGGTGAAGGTTACTATTAGAGATTGCAAAAAACATGGTTGCTAACAATAGATTCTTAGAAATTAGCAGTGTCTCAAGGTACAGCACTTTCCCCTACATCATAGCAAATCTCTCAAATTGTCCACACAGAGAAAAAAAAAAGGAGGCAATGACATAGCAGATTTAGGGTTATCAAAGATTTCTGTGTCTCAACGTCAGGAGTATTTTCCTGCATATGTAACGGGTGAAACTGTCCTAAGCCAAAAACTGCCAGAAAAAAGTCACTTATATGTAGGGTATGGGAATGATACCCATACCCTACAAGAACCGAAAAGGAGAACCATCGAAGAGGTGAACGCCATTCCGATTTAGATGTGTCGAAACGCAGCCAGAAGTTTTCAAAATCGGCTACATCAGTGCATTGCTACTGGAGGCCGCCAGCTTGCGGATATCGTTTTTAAACGTTAATGTAAAAAAACAGTTAGATAGTACCAAAGGTAATAAAAAAATTCCAATCCTCTACATTTAATAGCATTTTATTTATTGCTCTCCAAAATGAGGGCATACCTTTCGCCGCACCCTGTATTATTTACAGGAAATTTTACGTCTTTGTGGCCGACTTATGAAGACTGGCTGAACACTGATGCACTTACCCTATTTGAAAACTTGTTATGAAATTAAAATGTGGAAAAAAAAAACCACACACAGCGATCAGAAGTTTTTACAATGCAAGAATACTAAGAAGGATGCAATAAGTCAAATAATAATGCTGCTTTCCCAACTCCCTCAAATTATGATTTACTCCAAACATGATCCTTGAAAGGAAGCCCACATAGATAACAATTTTATCCTTGATTAATATTAACCTAAGAAAGCAACATAGAAAACTTATGAGATGGAATTTATTATTTTTTTAACTAGAAAATCCCTTGTCAAGGTATGATGGGGGAAAATTGTTTCTACATTTGAACGAAGCAAAACTGTCTGTTTGGTAATATTTTGATTTTTGAAATTTTGACCCTAACTCCAATAGATAGGGTTAATTGTTGACCACTTTTTCATTTTCCTAAAAATTCAGTCTTATCAGTAAAACAGTTAAGTTATTGGATCCAGTTTAGCCTTGACAAAATAAAGCATTTCCCTGCATGTCAAACATTGGCAAAAAAAAATTGTTTAATTATCATGCCATGGTGCAAGTTTCATTGTTGATGACGTCAGGATTGTTACTCAATCAGTGAATTCACTATTATATACATGAGGATGCCTAAAAATTTTTAGAAATGGCCATGTTATACCTCCCAAGAAATATTGTGAAACATTCTGTAATTCATAAGCCAAGTAGAAGAGATATCCAAAAATGTGTATTACCTTCCTTCCTGACTAGTGGGTGCTTTATCTTCACCAACAGTTGACTGATCTTGGACAACAGATGACACATGCATCCTGACATGAAATTTCAATAGGGACTCAACTTTATAGCTCTTGCCACAGTGTGGACATTCAAAGGACTTTTCTTCTGAAAGATTCTCGCTTCCTGTTGAGCTGGCTGGGACCACTTCAGCAGAAGCTACTTGTGCTGCCTCATCATCCTGCCCAAATATTTAATGAACGTTAAAAAATGTCAACCACGCTTTTTGTATGATTACGTTTTAAATTTACATAAGTTAAACAAATGAAAATAATAATTGAGAGCAAAAATTATGTGTTTATTGAAGTTTATAAAATTAATAAATGGTAAGTGAATGCCATATGGCTATTACTTATATGCAAATGTTAATAACTAATTTTACACAGCTCAGTACAAGACTCAAACAGGGTTGCAACAAAATTTCAAGAATGATATTCCCCGACTTTTCCAGATTTTTAAGGTGGCTTTACAAAAAATTCCAGGTTATCGAAGCCAACCTACTTTTATTAATATTTGTTTTCAAATTTGAATTTAAATGCTCAAACCATTCTAGCTTAGGTTTTATATTTATTTGATGTGACCCCTTGTGAATAATACAATTTAGTTTTTCTGTACCTTGCTGTTTTGCTGTAGATTAGTTTCCAATGCAATGGGATTTTACCAATGAAAGTTAAAATTTAAACTTCAATCAAAATGCATGCGGCATTCTTTAAATTTTCATGAACATTATTCTTACTTTACATTAGAAGAAATTAAAACTCTGCATCTAAAGTAGTGAAAAATAATCTGCAACACAACTGGTGCAACTGCTGCTCCCTTTATGCCCTCAAGGACTGAAAAGAAATTCTTCAGTTTTCCAGTCATTTTGAGGATTTATAATTTTTTCTGCCTTTTTCCAGAATCAGGTCATTTTCTCGGACAATTCTAAGTTTTCCAGATGTGTAGCAATCCTGTTCAAAAGAAAAAAAAAGAGAAATCAAGCATCAGATTCACATTTTACCGTAGAGTTACTTACTTCTTCTATTGTTACAACTTCATAGGTAGGAACTTTTTCACCCAAGCAGAGAACTTCAGGTTCTGATGATGATTCATCACTGTTGTTCCCCTCGTCTATCACAACTTCCAAGTTGAGGACATCGGGTGCATGTTCAGCTTCATCCATCAACAAAATGCCAGATCCCGTCCCATAATCTAAGCTTTCAAATTCATAGTTCGAAGGATCCTCAAAGGAGTTAGATTCGTAGGGTATACCAAACTCCATGGCTACAGTGTTTGCTTTTTTCAAGGATGCACTTGGATCTACTGGAGTTATATCAAAAGACTTCACAACAGATGATTTGCATTTAGTATTATGGACAGTAGTTCTGGTAGAATTCAGGTGAGTTGAAATTTTTCTAGGAATCTGATTCTGCAAAGTATCCTGCTCAGTTGTAGAGCTTTTAGTGGATTTCGGTTTTATTGTTAACCTACGCAAAGAGCAACTTCTGAGAGTTCGAGAATGGACACGATTTGACTCACTAAAAGAACTTTCAAGAGCTGGTGTATTTTCCAAATTAATGTGTTGTGTTTCGACACATTTAGGATTGGCAGTCTTTAAAGATTTAACAGTTAAATCATGCACAAATTCTTGATCACAATTTGTAGCACAATTATAACTAGATGTATTCCTAACTGATGGCTTGTCTAATAAGCAACTGACTGAAGAGCTTGAATCAAAAGACACTGTTTTGGGAGATTTTAATGATTTCTCAGAAGTATGGGTCAGAACCGGAATTTGTGTGGAACCATTCAGATCCGCTTTCCTAGCAGTAGCATTATCAATTACATGTGTGACATTGCCGGCTCTATCACAACCAAGATGTTTACCAGATTTACTACACTTAGAATTAGGAATGTACGAGAGTTTTTTATGTAATGGTTTAGTTGCAGGTCCTGATGCACCTATACATTTATTATTTCGTTCTGTGTCACTTTTAGTAGAAAGCAAATCATTAACTTTTTTCCGTGCCGATTTCAAAAAATCATCTAACAGCAGAGAAACATCTTGCCATTCTTCATCAATAATTTGCACTTCTGTTTCAGTTTGTTCTACTTCATGAACATTTTGGGATAAACCGTTTGAATTTAAAGCCTTTTTGAAAAGAGACTGAAATTTTTCAGAAATCTGAGCTTGCAATGAATCCTGATCTACTGAAGTACAAACTTTTGAGCAATTCTTATTCTTACATGTTAACAGATCTTCTTTATCAACTCCAAATTTCTGAAAAAATGAAAGTAATAAATTTATATTGAAATTTATCACATCAGATAGAACAATGTATTTCTCAAAAACGTTTTTTTTTCCTTTTCGTTAAAAGCACTTACATTTTATTATGCATCTATGGTTAATATAGTAAGGACTCACTAACAGAATCAAACAATTACAGTTAGTTAAATAGATTCAATAATTTTTTAACATTATGGTCTTTCTTTTCGTCAAAAACACTTGCCACTCACTTTTCATTAAAAATGCCAAATACCTGTACAAAACAAATATGCAGTCAACTCTCGCTCAAAACCTTATACCTCGAATATACATTTATCTCAAAGCTTTCATTGGGTTCCAAACTCTTGAGAAGGCTGTGGGAACTTTCCATAGTTCGAACTACCAATAACTTGAAGGTTTTAGCCCTTAGGAATTTGACTTATCGAAAATTGAATATTTTACTGTCAATATGGGGAGGGTACAAAAAGGGGCATTTTATCCTCTCAAAGATCTATAACATGTGCTCACAAATAGAAAAGTTATGAGAGAAAATAATCAGAAGAAAATTTAAAAACGACAAAGAAAGTAGTAATGTAACAAAACAATTATAGAGAAAACATTAAGAACGAATATATAGGGGAAGGTGGTGTACGTTGGACTGCAGGGCTCGGTGGACTGGTCTCAATTATTTCAATACTGTTGATTTTTTTAATTTTATTTTATGACCATTAAATAGCACCTATAGTCCTACAAATCCTATAATGAAATCACATGGTACAGTTATATTGAAAAAAAAATTTTTCCAGAAAGCGTTGTTTCAGTAGTCCTGCGTAATTTTCAGAAAACTAACTTTATTTTTTTAATGGTTTTCATCAAAATTGTGGGGGGGGGGGGGGGGGGAATTGACCATCTTTTTAAAGTAAATTCCTTTAGTTCAGTTAATTGCAATGCTTTCATTTTTTTGTCAAAAAGAAAAAAACTGACAGCATTTTTTCAGACCAAGAACATGAGGTAGGTTGGTCCACTCTTTGTGGGATATGTTGGACCAGACCAACCTACCCCACATAATTTTAAAACTTCTTTTTTTCTCTTAAATCTCAATAATTATAACAATACTCTCACTGTTTGTATATTATACATTTATTTCATTTCTTGATGCACTGTTTTGAAATAATAATAAAAACTTAGGGCAAAAAAAGCAAAGATATATTTTATAATAATTTAACAAAAATTATACTAAATTAATTTTATCAAAAGATTTATTTCATATCTGCACTTTTTTACTATTTAGTATATTTTCAAATATACTTTTAAATTTTTGCAGACAATTGCTTTTTAAGAGTAAAATCTGCAATTCATGCTATAATTAAGTTACTGTATTAAACATTTTTTTTTGCTAAACAAGCATTCTACAGAGAAACAAAATTAAACAAATCACTGATTAAAGGAATTCAAAAATATAGTTTTACTTAAGATTATCTAATTTTGATTTTGGAACAAAAAGATATGCTAACTTAAAGCCGTTAATTTTATTGTATGTTTTCTTTGAAATATATGGTTTATTATAAGAGAATTCTTTTCTTTCTGGAATTGTTTCATGCAATGCAATGAAGAAAAAAAGAGCTTTCCCCCCTAGCAAATATTGATGTAACTTAGCATAAAAGTAACATTTGACTTATCCAAAACCTAATCTGATAAAAGTGCTACTTCCAAAGCTCAAAAAGTAGCACTTTAACATTCCCAGATAACACATCTTTAGTTAACTATCACCAGCATTAATTGTCTCATGAATATTCAATAATTGATTTTTGTTTTGAATTTTAAAAAATAATTGTGTACTAATGGTGAATACTTATTGCAGTTTAAGATGATTAATCAATTTAAATCAATTTCATATGGCATGTTTAAACTCCATATTTTTCACTCTACACACAAAAGAGAATAAGGTAGTTATAAAGTTTGATAGTATTTATCACTAAAACTATAACAAATGAGTTATGCAGAGTATTGAGTGATGCAGTCCAACGTGCCACAGCAGGCGAAAAATTGATACAAAAAAAGTTCATCAATTCAACACTTCCAAAACAATTTATGGTGTTGAGAAGTATTTAGTGAAACTTATTGTAGAAAATCAAACTGCTCATTAAATTTTTTGAGAAGACAAAAAGTGATAAGTTAAAAAGCAGACCAATGTGCCCCACCTCCCCTTAATTATAGAATTTTTCAAATAATGAGCTTAAAACTAGTCCTTTTGGCAGCATGTCCAAGTATATTCTACTTGGTTGCAGGAATAATTATTAACATAAAAGTATTTTTAAGAGAAAAATTCACTATGTATTTCCCCTTCATCCTATGCTCTACACATCAGGCTATATTTTGAAATCTTATATAAATGACCAGTGGCGTAGCTAGGGAGGGGCGGAGGGGGCGGTCCGCCCCGGGCGGCACTTTTTGGGGGGCGGCAATTTCACACTTTTGATGCAAAAAAATTTAACGTTTTTTTCCCAATAAGGAAATCATTCCTTTGATCTATAACTGAAGGCAAAAAAAAGAAAAAAAAAAGGTCTTCGATTTGTAAGGTTTTGGTACAACTATGATAACTAAATTACTTTTATACAAAACATGTGTTTTTCTTGTGGACATCTCAGCACTATTATTTGTTTTTTCTCTTCCTTCGTCTGAAGCTACAGACTGAGGGAGGTGGTAGTGTAATGTCAAGGGACCATGATTTTTTTCTTTTAACTGTTACGGTTGCGAAAGAAGCAATACACTTCATAACGTTTCGTTATATGATGAAACTATCACTTTATTTTAAGAAAGATCCTTGGAAAAACCACCTTATTTTTTTTAAAAAAATCACTTTTTTTAAAGGAAAGTGACAACAAGAGTAAAAGGAGAGAGGTCTCAAATGGTGGGTGATTTCTTGCTTATTTTGAAGATAGCATTATATGTTTCAACAGTTGCTTTGATTGGTCATTGATTACAAAATTTTCACTAAGACAGAATGAATTTTTCTTCATTAAAAAAAAAACAAAAAAAAAAAAACACTTATTTGCAATTCGAATAATAATTGCTTGTGTTACGGTTTTATATCAGCGAAATCCTTTAAACAAATGAGTTAAATGAGTTTCAGTGAAAAACTCATTTAGTCATTCATTTTAAGGAAAGGTTTTTTATCAGTAAAATTTTCTCTGAGCAAAAATTTCCACATTTACATCAAAAGTAATGATTTTTGATGCTCAACTTTTTCTTCTCATAAATCACAGTATGGTTAATCGAATGTAAAGGGTTCCTTTACTGTATCGTCCTCAATCAGTGAAAAATAGAATCATCCAAATTTGGCAATATAGCGGATCTAGGGAAGGAGGAGGGGTGAGTCTTGCTCGTACCCTTGGTGTGAACTTCTGATTTGTCAATATTAAGTGATTTGCTAAAGCACGGATCCAAAAAGGGAGTTATAACTCCCTATGAGAAACCAAATTGACCCTGAATTAGCGTTTCAAACACGTAAAATTAGGAAAATTTCCCCGACCTTTAAGATCTTTCATATACTGTCACAAAGCTTAAAAATGTATTTTCAGGACTTGAATTTTGAAAAATTTCCAGATGAGAGCCACTAACCATCCCATTCTCCTTTAACTTGGCCAAACATAGCCTAAAAGAGCGTTTTGTGGGGCTCCATTTTCAATCCTCTCCCTTTTTCGCTGTCTAACGTTGCCAAAGGAAGCTTTAAAATGTGTTTTAAGACCAGAGACTTTTGACCCACCAAAAACAACTTAGAATTGTTTTCTTAAACCCTTAAAAATGTCAAATTTTTCGGGAAGAGCAACCGAAACTTCCTACCTCTTAACGTCCCCATCAGCCCAAAAATACAGTTTTAGCCCTTGAGTCTCGAAACATTTCCAAAGGATAATGCCCACCCCATCCCTCCCCATCTTATCTTTTAGCCTATTATTGAGTTTTTAAAACTTCAATACCAACAAATTCCTGAGGGCGGTCAAGCTCTGATGCTTTCTGTAACGTGATTAAAGATAGTCTAAAATGTGTATTTAGGACATCAACTTCGAACTTTAAAATCCCCAGCTCATCCATTGTCTCCAAAAAGAGCTTAAAGTAGGGTTTTTGAAAGTTAAATTTCAGAAAAATTCTAAGGTAGGGACCCCAAATGTGCACGAAATCACATAACGTCATCACAGTTGGCTCCAAACTTCGTTTTTTAGAAATTTCTGAGGGAAGATCACAAAACTTTTTTTTCTCACTGATGAAGAGTTTAAAATGAGCAAGTTTCGAAAAAGATTTTGAGTGGGAAACCCCCCTCCGAATTCTCTTTCATAACGCTGTTCGCCAAACAACGGCTAAAATTGCGTTTTTAGGACGTCATTTTCAAAAAGTTTCAAGGGACGACGGGAAAACCATTTGACTTCCCAACATTTGGGAACTTATTCCGTCACAGATAGCCTTTGCGTTTTTGTAGCTTAGGCATCGGAAAATTCCAGAGAGCTCCCGAACGTTCCCTATTCTCTTTAACCCCATCAAAGATAGACTAAAATTGATTTTAAGTTCGAAAATATTTCAGGAGAAAAATCCAATCTTTGTTGGAGTTTGGGGAGGCCCTTACACCACTAGATACAGCCCCCAATTGCGTGTTTTTCAATTTAGTTGAAAAGTTTTCCGTACAGCACCCCAGAACCTTCCCCAGTATCTTCAAGTAATTATAAACAGCATAAAATTGCTTTCTTTAACATTTCAATTTCGGAAAATTTGCTTGAGAAGTCCCAACCCCCTAACGTCACCAAAGAAAGCATAAAACTGATTTTAATTCTGAAAAAAAAAAAAATATGGATTGAGTTCCAAGCCCCTTTTTTATAAGTGTTTCTTAAAATTGCTTAACCTTCCGAATTTTGACTTAACTTTTGGAATATTTTGTTAGGGATCTAAATTCCTTTTTTTTTCTTCTGCGGGAAAAATACGAAAGAAAAAAAATAAGTTTCTTTTCTTCTTTTTTAAAATCTTATTAAATACTTCTGGCTTTTTAATGTATTAACTATTTCCCATCAAAAGGGCAGCAAATTTAGGAACCGCCCCGGGCGGCAGAAAGTGTAGCTACGCCACTGCAAATGACGGTAACAGGAGCATAAGTAATTTTTAAACAATTTCCTTTTAACCTCTATTTTACATTTCAGTCTATATTTTGGATTCTTATACTAATAATTAACAGGAGATCAAACTTAAAATTTTCAAGCCAAAGGGATGCTCCCATGTAAGTTTTATGCATGAAAGGGGGCTGACATTTTTGGAAGGGAGAAAAATTAACAATATTATTTTATACCTACAAGTTTCTTATACATATTAATTGCACTGCCAATATACAGAGCTAGATAATGTAGAAGCACGCATGCGCGCCGTGTGCAGATACATCACCTCGGAGAGTTGCCCATCGTCCGATTATCGTAAAAGTTCATACTCTTTACTTCTAATTCGTTTAAAATTGATATTGATATTATTTACTTAGATTGTAAAAATTATTACCAGATAGTACTTCGTTCGGTGGATGTATTCACAGCAGGCATTCACATCTCGCGATAATAGTTCACATTCTTACTTCCACTTTGTTTTAAACCGATATTACTTCATTAATTTGTAAAAGTTATAAATGTATAGTATATACGTAAGCGCATAAGATGGATACATTCGACACGCATGTCACAATAATCGTTCAAGATCTTACTTCTAATTTGTTTCAAACTGATATTATTTAATTAATTTGTAAAAAATTTTAATAGATAGTATATACGCAAGCCGCAATGCATAATGTAAATATATTCTCTGTTGTTCGGATACATTCGTTGAGGGCACGTGCATCTCGCGACAATCATTCAAGTTCTCCTTCTTTACCTCTAATTAGTTTAAAATTAATATTGCTAATGTAAAACGTAGTAATCATAGCTAGATAATATATATGGATGCAGATACATTCGCTGCTGTAAAAAAAATTTGGTGCTGTGCACAGTGGCGTAGCTACTTTCTGACACCAGGAGCGGTTCCCCAATTTGCCACCCTTTTTTTGGGAAATAATTGACACATTAAAGAGCCAAAAGTATTTTGCTAAGATTTGATAAACAAGAAAAGAAACTTATTTTTTTTCCTTCTTTTTTTTTTCTTGCAGAAGAAAAAAAAGTAATTCAGAGCCCCACCGAAACATCCAAAGTTAAAATTTGGAATTTTAAGCAATTTTTAGTAATGCTTATAGAAAAGGTGCTTGGAACTCCCTCCAAATTTTTCTTTTGTTTTCAAAATTAAAATTAGTTTTAATCATTCTTTGGTAACGCTAGGGGGGTCGGGACTTCTCAAGAAAGTTTGCCGAAGCTGAAGTGTTAAAAAAGCAATTTTAAGCTATTTTTGGATACGTGAAGATATTGGGGAAGATTCGGGGGCGCTGTCCGGAAAGCTTTTCAACGAAATTGAAAAACACGAAAATGTAGTCTATATCTAGGGGTGTAAGAGTCTCCCCTAACTCCAACAAAGACTGGATTTTCCTCCAGAAATATTTTCAAACATGAAATCAATTTTAGTCTATCTTTGATGACATTAAAGAGAATAGGGAAAGTTCAGAAGCTCTCTGGAAATTTTTCGATGCCGAAGTTTCAAAAATGCAATTGAAGGCTATTTTCGACGACATAAGTTTCCAAATGTTTAGAAAAATGTTGGGAAGTGAGATAGTTTTTCCGTCTCCCATGGAAACTTTTTGAAAATGACGTCCTAAAAACGCAACTTCAGCGATTGTTTGACGGACAACGTTATGAGAGAGAGAGAGAGTTTGGAGGAGGGTTTCCACCCGAATTTTTTTTTTCGAAACTGTTGCTCATTTTAAGCTCTTCCCTACTGAGAAAAAAAGGATTTGGGGTCTTCCCTCAGAAATTTTTAAAAACGAAATTTAGAGCCAACTGTTATGACTAGTGTTCCCGCTAGGCCGTTTTTGAAGGGCGCAGCGCCCTGCCCTTTTGCATATCAGCAGAATGCGCCCTGCCCTTATTTTAGATCGCCAAATGCACCCCGCCCTTTTCAAAAATAAGAAATTGCACTTTGTGTGTTTAAAAAGATGCCTCAACCATCGTTTCGACCTGCCGCGACATCGGGGCAATTTTATTTGTCCAGCGATCGTCTGCAAAAATGCCTATGTCTTATCCTTGTTCCCAGAATTTCACCCTGAAAACGGCACCATAAACAAAAGGGGAAGCAAATACCTAGCAAAGAGGAGATGAGATTCTCAGAATTCAAGCAAGCTTATCATTAGGAAACAAAGGCATGTTCTTCCTTCTACAGAGGGAGGGTTTTTGAAAGGTTGTGGTTAGGAGTAGGGTCCTCTGGGAAGGGAGAGATCTTTGTTTCATTCCTTCCCATCCTTGATCGTCTGAGAATCAACAATGAGAGAGGGAATAGGACAATTTCCTAACATTTCAGCCCTTTGTGTCCATTTTTCGTTTGCACGTGGAAATTAGGCTTAGCTAATTTTAGCGCATTGCTAGTGATTGTGTAGCAATCTTTTTACATCTGTTTCTGGAAAGTTAACTTTCTGATTGTTTCCTAAGAAGAACATAGTACAAAGCTTACTGGGCTAAAATGCATGGGTATTTTTTTAATATCTTGGATTTCTAACCCCCATCCCCAGCCCCCCCCCCCCTAAAAAACCATTTGAAATGGAAACATATTGCATTGACAGAGCGTTCATTCAATTCTTTCCTTTTTGCTAAGTATTTTTATTATCTTTGTATGTGTGTGTGTGTGTGTGATTCATATAACAGATTATTTAAAACACTTATTGACATAATAAATAGCATACTTTTGACATACTCGTGCTTTTTTCTAACTAAAATGATCTTGCAGTTTCTTTTTCTTTTATAAATATTATACAATTGATTTTAAAAAAATCACAAAATTAAAATGCCGATACATTAAATTTTCATAAAAATTGTCTGAGATAAAAATCGTAGCTTGGTCCAAGCCGCTTCTGCATTGCATTTAGGAGCGCATACATCTGCCAACACATTTGTGTTATGAATTTGAACAACTCCAAGACTAGGAAATAGAGCTCAAATAAAGTCTTTTTACTTTTGCAACTTGCTACCACTGCATTTTTGAAGCACTGCAAACAGTATTTTAAGTTAATTATTCTATTTGAAGTGTAATATATTTAAAAAAGGAGAATTTACACTCATCACGATTTCGATGTCTACTAAAATACTTAATGGCACAATGCACATTACTAGGCAGTTTCTTTGGTAGGAAGGGGAGATCAGTAATTAAATACTCTTCTTCTTAAATTAAAATTGAAGGGGTTTTGAAATGCCTAGAATTTTTTTTTTTACTCTTATAGGTAGTTAAAATTATGGCCTGAAAAGTGTTGAAAAACACCCAAAGCGAAGTTTCAGCATTAGGTAAATGTTCCTTTAAAGTGGAAAATGAGCTTAGCTTAGTAGGCATTTGTGTGGGGGGGAGGGGGGGGAGTTAACACCTATTCTGAAGACAAGTGCGTTTTCTGGATGAAATCATATTTAATACTAAAGTCAGTGGTGATGGCAATCGAAGGGGGAGGGGGAGGTCCTGGTGCAGAATAGACTGAATTTTTGCAAGGTGTTTTAAGTGTTATTTCTCCTCTTATTTTTTGGGGGAAGGGGGGGGCGCTTAGTACTTTTTGAGTGGTGCATAATTGGTCTTGGGTGGGGGGGGGGCACCACATTGAAATAGTGCCCTTTTTTAAAAAAGTGCCCCTTTCAAATGCCAGCACCCTGCCCTTTTTTTTTCTAGAGTGAACACTAGTTATGACGTTAGGTGATTTTGTGCACATCTGGGGTCCCACCTTAGAATTTTTCTGAAGTTTAAGTTTAAAAAAACCCAACTTTAAGCTATTTTTGGAGACATTGGATGAGATAGGGATTTTAAAGTTCGAAGTTGATGTCCTAAATTTATACAGGAAGCATCAGGGCTTGACCATCCTCAGGAATTTGTTGGTATTGAAGTTATAAAAACTCAATAATCAGTACTAGGCAAAAAGATGAGATGTGAACCGATGGGGTGGGCGTTATCTCTTGGAAATGTTTCGAGATCAAATTTGGATGATACTCTTTTTCACTAACAGAGGTTGAAATGCGAAAGGCTTCGCCTAGAGATCATTTTACTAAAAATCTTTCCTTAAAACAAATGACTAAATGTAAAACTCATTGCATAAAGGAAATAGTTGATATAGTGCAGTAGTACAAGCAATTATTATTCGAGTTGTGAATAATTTCTTTTATAAAATAAATATAAAATCCATTCTGTCTTAGCGAAAATTTTGTAGTCAATGACCAATCAAAGCAATTGTTTAAGCAGGTAATGCTATCCTGAAAATGAGAAAGAAATCACCCACCATTTGAGGCCTCTCTCCTTTTACCCTTGATGTCACTTTCTTTTTTAAAAAAAGTGTGGTTTTTTTTTTCTTTAATACAGTGGTTTCCTCGGAACTTACTTAAAATCAAGTGGTAGCTTCATCAAAATGAAAGGTTATGAAATTTATCGTTTTCTCCGTAATAGTTAACCTTAACAGCAAAAAGAAGAAAAAAAAAACATGGTCCTTGCACTACCACCTACCTCAGTCTGTAGCTTCAGACGAAGGAAAAGAAAAAGCAAACAATAGTGCTGAGATGTCCACAAGAAAAACACATGTTTTGCATTACAGTAATTTTATTATCATACTCGTACTAAAACCTTACAATTCGGAGACCTTTTTCTTTTTTGCCTCCAGTAATAGATCAAAGGCATGATTTCCTTATAGGGAAAACGTGTTAAATTTTTTTGCATCAAAAGTGTGAAATTGCTGCCCCACAAAAAGTGCCGCCCGGAGCGGACCGCCCCCTCTGTCCCTCCCTAGCTACGCCACTGACTGTGCGGATACATTCACTGCGGACATGTGCATCTCACCATAATTGCGAGTAATGTTATTAGTTTACCACCTGTCCCTTTTTTCTTCTGTTAAAAAATTACTATAACGTTAACCCTCCCTTTTTTCTGCTATTCATCAAGTGATGATTCATTCCGATTTTAGCTCAATCCTTTTAACTACAAACTAAAGCAATAAGATGCATTCTGGCAAAATTTAATATTATCTTCTCATTAATTAAAAACTTAAATTACAGGAGAAGCTAAACTGTGCGAAAAAGGTACGACACCCCAATTTAAATTCATAAATTTTTTGCATAGTTAATCGCTTGGGGGAAAAAGCATGTTTAATAATGCTACCAGAAATTCAAAAGGAAAATTTTGTCATTTTTTATTCAAAACACAATTTGAACACAATTCCAATCATTCAAAGAGAAAGTTTCCAACATTTTATTTTCCTTCTTTTCAAAATAGTTTATTTTCTGTAAAATGTTGTAAACTGTAAAAAAAAAAAAAACCTATGCACCGCATCTACCACAGCGGTAGTTTAAAAAACTATTTTTTCTCGTAAGTGCCGCGGCACTTAGGCTCGAAAATACGGTATACTTATGGAACCCATGGGTGCAATGGGCTATTAAGGGACCAAAGGCAGATGGGGGACTTGCTCCTAGTGGTACCTCTCATCTTCATAAATAAGAAGAGAAAGGTCCTACCAATGTATGATCAGCAGTAGAGATATAATTCCCAAAAATATGTGAGCTTATAAATGCAAAGATATCTGCCAAAAGAAGCTCAGTTTTAAAATTTTGAAATTTAACTTAGGTCTTTGCATCGGTAGGCTCACATAATTAGCATGAAAAAATTAGTACCTTGTAACCTAAAAGCACATACCTGCAATTATTTGCAATTTTGTGCTTTATAATGTTGTTTTAGCCAACAAACTTTTACAAAATGTATTTATTTATTATGATTAAAAATGTTTTTTTTTTTAATTTTTATTATTATTATTATTATTTGGAATCTGAACCCCCTCCCCACTTTTTTTACGTGATAAACAATTGCTTGCGGATACTTTTTTGTTGATACTTGATATTTTTATCTGACTCTGCCTACATATTTTAAACCAGTCTTGCTTTTTCTTAAAAACAGCAATTAGGGGCTCCAGAGGTTTTAGCGAAGGGGGGGGGGGGGGAATCTCAATTTAACGAATGAAACTCCAAATTTTACCAAATTATTAGCATGTTAACATATTTACGTGCATTTTTGCTTTAATGATTCTTTATAATGAGAAGAATCAATAAGGCATCAGTTTAAAAATGCATCATTTAATAAGGCATCAGTTTTTAAATACTGTCGCCAAATTTTCCAAATCGCAGAACAAAATTTGAGGAATAAGAAAATTATTGAGAGGTCTTCACGACCACTCGTTAGAGCACCTATGACAACGATTTCTGCTGTTTCAAAGGTGAAACATTTTAGTGAAAGAACAGTTTCTCTATTTTGGCAATTTCTCTCCATTTACATATGATTGTTTTTCTAAATTTTAGGGAAAATACTATACAAAAATCTTTGATTTGAAAAGACAGAGAGCATGCAATGCTCTTTCTGTACATAACAAAATTATGATTAGCAAGTCATCAAGTTCTAGTTTTTAACATTTCCCCCCTAACAAGTTCATTATCCGGTATAACTGAGACAAAGGGCAATTTGTAAAGTTGAAAATTAGGGTAACATGGGTAATAAGAAAGAAAATTCCTCAAAATAAGCACATTTAGCATTTATTAGGATTAAAACAACAGGTTCTGTAACAAAATTATGTAGGATTGTAATTAGGTAACATTAAAAAAATAATAAGTTTTGTATATATACTATTTTAACTGATAGTAAATAAAATGAATATTAATGTATAAATAAATTGCCTGAGAGTACTTTTTAACCATTTTAATGTACTTCCAAAAAATTATTTTAAATATTTTAATAATAATTTCTTGAATGATTACTGTTTGGAGTTTTTGCACTTATTGTTGCCACTTCTTCTGCCAGTCCCATGAAACCTAGGATTAACTACAGTTTGATGAAATTTTTGAACAAAGAAAAGAGAAATTACTGACATACTTTTGCATAAACAACTTCATTATCTTTTTTGAATAACTCTGAGAGTCTACTCTTTGCAGAGTCTATGAAATTCAACAAAGATTTTGTCAGGGGGTCTATATCCTCTTGTTCTGAAGAAGATTCAGGTTTTACTCTCCCACTCAACAGAGGCAATCTATGCACTTCTCTAAGTTCACTACTTGTTGCAAGGCTCTCTGTTTTTTCACCAAGCTCTTTCAAACTTGTATTCAAAAGTGCCGATAACTTGGAGGCAACTTTCAAGCGAAAAACATCCGAAGATGGAGTTGCTTTCAATTTCTTAGAAGCCTGTGAATAAAATGAATAAGAAATATTTCAGAATATGTACATATTTTAGCATCTAATAAAAATGTAAATGCGACACCCAGTAAGGGGTTTTGAGTCCAGTTAAGCAGGTCCCAATCAAATTATCAATCCCCAGTGAAGAACAATAGCTTTCTTAAAGCTATCTACCCTTTTGCTTGTCACAGCTTCTCCTGGTAAGCTGTTCCAAGTGCCTACAATCATACTGGAGTAGTAATTTTTAACACAATTTTTGATTAAACACAAATATATCTAGCTTAAAACAATGACCTCCTGCCCTCCACGTGAAAATTTAGCTCATTAACGTTCTTCATTTTGATAAACTTAAACAACTGAATTATGTCCCATCTGATTCTCCTTTGCAGTAAATTATACATATTAACCTTTAATTAGTCTTGTACTGATATATTCTCCACTCGTTTTAATATATTTCACTCTATTTAACAACCCCTTATATTGATAATGGGGCCCATCTATGTAGCTGAGTTTAAGTAACTCTCCAACCCTCACACAGATCTCTGAGAATTTCTTCTGGTACTTCAAAGGTTTCCTAACTGTCGGAAATGTATGTTGGTCATTCAGACCAATAGCGCAACAACCTAGTCGGCTCCCGGACAGTTACTTTCTTTCAGCATACGTTGCAAGTATTGTTCTTCATTATATACTTTTGTGTAGTAAATAGTATCTATTCTATTAGCTGAAGCAAACACTAAAAGAAATCATTCAAAATTCTTTTACGTTCAACGAATTGAAACGGCAGAGAAAAGATCGAAACGGGAGCACTAAAGTAATACGAAGAGATGTGACTACGCCTGGGTTGAGCCTTTAAACTCTGATATACAGTGAAGCACCGTTTATACGATTTTGAGGGGATTATATGAAAAAAGCGTATAAATGAAAAAACGTATAATAGGTATTAGGACTCGACCAATGCATCGGCGCCGATGGTTCAACAATTTAGGCATCGGCGGCCGATGCTAACATGCAGGAAACATCGGTCCATCGGCCTTAAAAAAACATCGAAAAGCTGATGGAATTGGCCAATGTTTTTGAAAAAAAAGGACCTTTGCTGTTTTACTTTTTAATACAAAGTAAAGGGAGTTATTGTTTTCATATAAAATTGTTTACTCAAATTTCAGTGTGACACCCCTATCAGTTACCCCTGAAAGAGTTTTTAATACTGCTTTCTCAGGTACCAAACAAGTTAATTATTGCGTTGTTTCTTGCTGCTGGATGTACGTATGTATCTCTCATAAGTCATAACTCAAAAATGGTAAGCTGTAGAAGGATAAATTTTCGCATGTGGGTGGGGTGTGCGTACGTTCCAGTTGTGCACATCCTTTTTTGTTTTCGATCGCGTGTTCTGAAAAGCCTGTTTACTCATTTTTTTGTGGCTATTAATTACTTATTTCAATGCAAAACTAATATGGCATCGCAGACTGACAATTATTTGGTGATACATGGTCAAATTGGAGACCATGGAAACAAATATCAGATGGAGAAACCGGTTTTTGTGTCATTTTATTAGATTCCCGTTGAACCGATGGTAATTTTTAATCTTTCGATATTTGTAATATGAATCACAGTAATGCAGTCTTTTCTGTATCGCTTCGGCGGAGTTACAAGTTTGGGGCCCGTCGAAATACATTTTGGGGCCCTATTTCTCTATCATAGAATATGTAAAACATTTATCAGAAGCATTTTGTAACTCCTACGGTGCCCCTATGGTTATGGGGCCTTTCGCACAATTGCAACATTTGCTATATTTTAAATCCGCCACTGCACGTGAAAACAAACTCGGGTGCAATTTTTGAAAGGTTCTTTCTGCTCAACGTTTATGATTATTTTGAACTCTATTTTTTACGACTACTTTTTTAATTTCCAAGAACACTTGCATGCCTCTCCTCCCACTCCCTCAATTTCTGAAATTAAACTATAGTTGTACTTCTGAGTTGTTTAAAACTAATTACATTCATAAAATTAGATTTTTTTTTTTTTTTTTTGAAACTTTATCTATTGTTTAGAAAGAATTTAGAGCAGTAATGTAAGAAACTGATTAAAGACATTTTGAATGGTAACATAATTTGGAAATCAAAAGGACTTTTGAATTTTTTCTTCGGAAGTACGAAGTAGATTCAGAAACTCTTCCGAGGCATTGGTGGTAGCGGTTCTGTACTAAAACGAGCTGAGTGTGCATCACATGACTTCTTTTTACAACAACTTAATGTTATTTCCCCATTATTGGCAATTTTAATGTGATTTAATAGTTAACTCTCTAAATATCACCAACAGTGGCCAAATTGAAACCAGATTTTAAAAAAATAATAAATATATTTTTTTAAATCGCCAAATTTGTCGCCAAGTTGGTAACAAAACTAGGCGACTAAAAGACTGGCAAATTATCGTCAAGTGTCCGCCAAATTATAACACCACATGAGTTTGCATCGAAATTAACAATGATTCCCCCCCCCCCCAAAAGGCAAAAGCACCTTTAAAAACACCCGATTGCAACCAAAAGGGGAAGTGAACAACTAGACCCCACTAGAAGTCTACGTACCATATTTCAACTTTCTAGGACATACCATTCTTGAGTTATACGACATACATACATACATATATACGGTCGTCATGAGAAAATTCGGTGTAATTAACTCGGGGATTGCCAAAATGGATATTTGGGGGGTCTACATGTTCTTAGGCACTTATCCGCGTGTGGTCGGGTTCAAAAAAAACTCAACATTCATTCAGGGGTGAGCAAAATGGAAATTAAAGCTGATTTTTGAGTGAAATTTTTTTCGCGAATACAATACTTCCTTTGTTGTAAAAGGAAGTAAAAATGAGGCCGAAGTGTGAGTTACTTCAAAATCAGAGGGTGACCCCCCTAACCCTCCCTCGTCGTTTCAAGCATTTCTTAAATATTTATCGATTATTTATTTCAGTCAAGAAATGTCTTTTTGCGTATTTCTCATACTTGTTTCACCAATATTTCGTAATGCACCATCTTTTTTGCATCATTAATAGCGATCGATTTTTTTTGTTGTGAGTAGCTATTTTTATGTATTTATATAAAATCAATGAATAAGATATTTTCGTTTTTTATAGAAAAGTTTCAAGGATTTTCTATTATGCAATTTTTTAAATTTCAAAAAATTATTGTTAAATTGAAAAGTTTAATTTGAACTTGTTTGTAAAGCTTCATAAAAGATTAAACAATCAAATTGTTCAATAATACGTGTGTAAACTTTAGATCAAATAGTACCTATATGTATTCAGTTATTAACATGATGTAAATATTGAGTTTGTTTATTGTAGCTGTGTTCTAAGAACCTCGCTCTTTTCATGGCTATTTCTTTTTTCAGCAAAATTTATGTCACTGTTATAATTTTTATGAAAAATTCAAACTTTTCTATTCATAAATTTTAAATAAGTATAAAAACGTTCCAATTTTGATTGAATATTGTAATTTATCTGTTATCTTTTTTGTTTAATTTGATGACTGAAAAATGTCTATGTTGAATCTTTCCACTTTAGTTGCGTAGTTTGTTGACGGTTTCATAGTTTTATGCTTATTTTTTTTTAATGATTAAAACAACATAATTTAATGTTTTTTAACTATGTTTAATGTACCTAAATCCATACACTATTACAATATTACTGAAGTCTTAGTTGTATGTTCAATTAAAAAAAAAACAAAAACAAATCAATTGGTTATTAAACAGTCTCTGTTTTTCTTTCTTTCTTTTTTTTCTTTTATTTTTTGGCTGTTTTTTTTTTCTTTTTCATCGTACAGCAGTCATAAAAGGAGAAGCATAACTACACTCTATACAGATTGTACGTAGTACGATCCAAAAGCTCGGGGACTAGCTGTTTCAAACCTTACCTAGAATAGTTTACATTACCGAAGCACATCCACCTTCAAAAGGTCACCTTGAACACTGGTAGGGACTATGTACTTCTGCCAGACTCAACACTCAATAATTGCACATAACCTTAAAATCTTCATACAAAGGTTAATTCTAAAGCACCCAATGAAATCAAAATTACAAATTGAGAGAAGAAGAAATATAGGTAAAAGCTATTTGTACAAAATTGTATAATGCTGCATTGTGTAAAATTTGCTCCAAATGTACATACACCCAGCTTCTCCTCGAAATATGGTGCCCTTAATATTTGTCTGGCACATGCTCTTTAACCATTGGTAAATAATTAAAAACTTTTTTTTTTCAAATTACATTTGCATGGCTCACTGTGGACTAGGATTCTACATACAGGATGCGGCAGCAATTTGAAGACACACCTTAAAGGACCCAGATTTTTCTATGTTTTACAGAAACTTAGATTTTTTTGTTGGAGATAGACAAGGCAGACCCTATTCTTACTTAGAAAATAAAGAAACATGCTATTATTGTCTCCTTGGCTGCAGGGCAGACCGATTCAGAAATTGCTGCATTCTTGAAGGTTGCCCGATCATTTGTTTACGAAGTTCGTGGAGAACTGGGAGCTACAAAGGCGGATGTTGAAGCAGTTTTACAAAGGAAACGTGACTGTCGATGTTCTAACAGTGTCAGGACACCAGAATTCGTCAGCCGGTCCAAGCTGCTCTTGATGAGGACCCTGGGAAATTGATGAGGGTTCTTGCTATTGAGCAGCAGGTTGATGAGGCTACTATCCAATACGTGGTTCATGAAGACCTCCGTTACACATCATATGTGATGCGGAGAGGATAATTTGTGTCTAACAGGACCATGGTTAACTGCTTGACTAGAGCCAAGAGCTTTCTGAACAATCTCAAACAGCCTGAAGAGCCAGACTTCTCTGATTTTTCTCAGATGAGAAGATCTTTGTTCAGGTCTAAAAGGCGAACCAAAAAAAAAAAATCGTTGGCTGTGTAAAAGCCATGATGAGGTAGATACCAACGGTTATGCATACCAAACTTGCAGCATCAGGGATGGTTCCTGGCCTGGTGAAAGACATGTGATGCCTTGCCTTTTTTTTTTTGTCATGGTGCCAAAGTTAATACTGTTGCTAACACAGAGATATTAGACAGAGTTGTCAAGCCCTGCATCACTAATGTAGCATGTGGGAGACTGCATGATTTTTACAAGCCTCGGAACCATTCCATACAGCAAGACAACTCAATATTGGCTATTCAAAAATCTTCTCGATTTTGTCATGCCTATCATTTGACGCCCCAGCTCCCCAGATCAGCGTGTAGTTGAATGGGACTCTAATAGTCATTCTCACAACAATGTAGCAGCTCTCAGAGTTGCTATTATAGAAACAATGGCAAAAAAAAAAATCCAAAGAAACATCTCATTATCACCTGCAGTCAGTTTCGACAGTATATAGAAGCTGTCATTGTCCCCAATGGTGGGTTTTTTGAATGATGTCGTCCTTTATGTACCTAACCATCTGCATGAAAACCCATCTGCACTCTTGTAATAAATGCTTTTTTTCCTCTATTTGTTCCCTTTTTACTATGGACATCAATTTGTTCTCAAATGCCTGCCGCACCCTGTATATTGAGGTAATGAACAGAAAATCACATTTTTAGGACTTTTGTTAGGTTGGTTCTGAGGTACAGAAATGATAAAGTTATTATTTTAAATACTCTCTCACAGTTAATTATTACTAGACTTTTTTGGTTAGCTGTAATAAAATTTATCTTTTACCAGAAGGTGAAATAAACCAGCCAGGACACCAATATTTTGTCTGAAAACAGCAGGACATCTGGCAAGCCTAATTATACCTATTATTAAAAGAAGAAGCTACAGCCGTCAAATGAAAATACCTAAAAAGTTGCTTTTTCATCTGTTGTAAAAAATATCTACAAATTTTTGAAGATTTTTCTTTAAAAAAAAAATCTGATTAAATCTAAAAAATCCAATTTAAAGCAAAAATACCAGATTGATTTTTTAGAAAAAAAAAATCACAAACCCTGATCAGCAGGAGCCTAAACCACGTTGGGAACCACCAATATTGAACAGAGCATAAAATTCTGCACCATAAAGGAAACAATAATATGGGACCTTATTCTATTAACAATTCACAACGGGAGCATGATTTCATTAAAATATTAGAGAAGACATTCTCAATAGATTTCAAAGAACAAAAAACAGAGTACCTGGCCATTAATTTTATCTCTTTTCCGCTTCATGAGCTGAATTTGAAGATTCCGTGATGCATTAATGAGGTCTTCATTTGCTAGCCTCAACCTGAATTCAAAAAGAAATTTTCTTAGTTTCATAATGCTAATAGGCAACTCATCCAGTTTACTTTCAACACTTAAAAAATGAGCTTAAATTTCATAAAACTAGAAATAAATTACATTCACAAAGATACACTACAATTAGGGTTAAAAACGTAAAACAATAATTTTATCTTACATTAAGAATGGTGAGAAACACTGCCAACTACTTTTGACATTTGGAATATTCATTATATTCATAATTTTCATTTTAATAGGTGCATTTGAAAGAAGAAATATTGCTATGGATTTTTTTTTTTTAAGAATTTAAATTTGAACCCCATAAAATCATTCTGCACCAAATAAAAGTGGCAAGGTGTGCCAATTTATTTGAATGCCACAAAAGTTGTCCAAACTTTTTTTTCTTTAACTCAAGTTTGGCATCTTTGTCCCAACAACAAAAAACTAATGTTAATGGTAACTATCTTTAATTTTGATAATACAATCTAAATAACATTGTGTCTCCATCTGCATTATTATTAAAATATGATTTATAACTTCCAAGTTGTTTTTGTAGAAGTAACATCCAAATTTTGAAAATGCCCTACCTTATCAAACATCTTATTCTATTTTTAACGTATGGTTCAAACAGGAGGTGCCAGGGCAAGTTCATGAGTTAACAATAACTAGTGATGTAAAATACCCGGGTATTTATTTTTAGGGGTAAATACCCAGGGTATATACCTGGGTAAATACCCAAAATGGGTATTTACCCGGGTATTTATTTCAAAAATTTATATTCAACTAAAATACTTTTCTGTATGTATTCCACTATGTATATATACAGAGTGTTTTGTTTTAACCTTCAAGACCTCTATTTTTGCAACCGTTAGTCCTAGATGCATGCTTACAATTGCAAAAATGTTCAAAATCAGATGCAGACTTAAGATATTGAAAATTTGAAGTAAAAATAAAAATGAGTAAAAAAATACAAATTTTAACTTTTTACACGGGCCCCAGATCCTCTGACTTATTGATATTTAGGGAAATAATCTCCACTGAAAAACAATTACAAAAAAAGTTTGACATTAGTACGACCAATATTCACTGAGATATGAAACGCAGCGTTTTGTAACTTACACCATTTTACACTCGCCGTCAGTAACATCTTTTGGGGGAAAATATAGCAGTTAATGAGTGTTTATATAAAATTATATGTGTGCAAAGTGATTTTTCAAATTGTTCAAGGTTTTGCAGCGTGTTTTGCGTATCACGGCATAACATTTGCATGAATTTTTGAGTAGAAATGAAAAATGTAATACCTTGTGTTTTTTACTTTGCCAACCTGTCATTATTCTGAAAGGGTAATAAGTTCTAATCTCATCTTCTGCATGGTCCCTTAAAACTTTCAAATGGAATATCTCCTTGAGTTTTCATTGCACAAATGTCAAGTTTTTTTGTGTCAGTAAGTTTTAAATTCAGATCATTTCTCTAAATATAAGTTAGGGACCTAGAGCCATATAAAAAGTTAAATTTTGTAGTTTTTGACTCATTTTTATTTTTGCTTCAAACTTCCAATATCTTTACTCTGCATCTGAATATTTTTGCAATTGGAAGTAAGCATCTAGGACTAACGGTTGCAAAAATAAAGGTCTTGCAGGTTAAAACGAAACACCTTGTATAACCAACTATATACAAAACAATAAATTTTTCCCTAAAATTTGTATTTTGATCACATATTCAAAGAATTATTGTGTGAAACAACTCAGCAATCTAATATGATATTCACATTAAATGTGTTGGATATGCCTAATCAATGTTGATAGCCAAATTTCACATATAAAAAGCAATTCTACAAAAAGTAAAAAGCTTAACTGGTTACAAAAAAAAAAAAAGCAAACATCTTCTTGAATTATGGCATTGAAAAGAAAGATTCTTTGGTTCGTGATATGTTTCTTTCATAATTTCATTAAGTCTTTCGATAAAAAATATTATAAACTGTGTAATACCATATGTATGTATCAGTTTTACCAATTATTTCCTATTTAGAATTTAAAAAAAATTCTCATTCACTTTTTGCATTTTTTTGTAAAATACCCAGTTTTTGGGTATTTACCCAGGCCTTGGGTAAATACCCGGGTAAATACCCAAAAAATATTTACCTACCCACTGTGTATTTACCCGATCCACATCACTAACAATAACACACAATATTTGCACATATATCGATTGAGATTGTTCAATTTATGTATCTAAGACCATTGCTGCATATGAGAGGAACCCGCCCCCTGAAACATTCGGTTTTTGATGAAAAAATAATTCAATTTTACAATCGTAATGTAAATTTGTGTAAAATCACTTTTCCTTTTGGTGAGTTCCCCCAACTGCAGTACAGTGCTGGTTAAGACCATTTATTAGAACTGATTAGTTTCTCAAAAATGTGGGGCAAAAAAGTATCCTAATCATCATGCATAGGATACATGATGGGTGTAATCATCATGCATAGAACACTCGGTCGAAGAAAACACTTATAAAAATATTCATTAGAATTCTGCTACTTTTCGTAAGAAAATGAGTAGTAAGCAAAGCTTAATGCAATAAGATCCGTTATAATGCATGTTTCTTTGATTAATCGATCTAAGCATTTTAAAGTTGATTAATTCATTTCCCAGCAAAGTAGTGCATTCAAAATGCGCAATGTTTAAGACAAAAAAAGAATTAAAATGTGAAAACACATGATAGCGGTGTATTACGCAATGCAAAACATACACATTGCAATATAATCGTACATTCCAACTTCAAATAACTAGAGAAATTTAAGAAGAATCAGAATTCAAATTTTAAAATGTGAGCCACACATTAGAAATCGCAAGTATCTTTTCCCCAGGTACTTAAAATTCCAAGGCATTAAAAGTTACGCGTACTAAGACACATGTCAGCAATATCATAATAATTTCAGATAGCGGAAACAAATGATATTTAATTATACTTGATCTACTTTCTTTTGGTTTGACAAGATTAAGAGCTCTCAAATAAACTAATTCAAAGAAATAAATAGCATTTGATGCATCCCTACTTTCACAAGAAATGTCAATAAACAAGGAAGCTGCTTCTTTGCTTAGTTCGAAGCAAATCGTCTTCTTCTCTCTCATTCATAAAAAGCTTGCGTTCCACGTGCTAAACCAGTAGCGACCGGTAATTGATCACGTGACAGCTAATGACCTCAGTCAATGCTAAAGCATTAGAGATGACGTCATTATTTGCCATGTGATCAACCAACTGATGAGCTACCGGTGGCTCATCGAGGGATCGAACACAACCAGAGTGAAACAATGCTTACGTTCGGCGAGCACTACCAGTTGGTTAATCACGTGATAACAACGACGTCAGTGGTTACTAACCGGTTATTCATGAAGCAATGCTTCATCAAATGCCTTCGGTTGATCACCGGTTTCTTGCGCAGACATGGCGCAGACGAATAACATGCATGTGAAAAATACTTATAAGTGGTCAAAAATGTCACTTGCTTCCATCAACTAGTGTTGGGCATCAACTAAAAAAATCAACTAAATTTGTAATTGATTGATTAGTTGACTAAAGTAATCTGACTCCCATTTAGTTCAGACTAATATTTTAAAAATTTAATTCAATTGCAGACGAAGATTAACGTTAGTTTAAACTAACTCGTTAGTTGACTAAAAAAACTAATTTAGTTCTGATTGATTTAGTTCAGATTAAATTAATCAGATTGAATTTAATCAAACTAAAAGTAATCAGATTAAAAGTAATCAAATTGATTCATGGCCCCACTGAATGCGCTGGCGCTTACCAGGCCTTGACAATTTTTGACTTTCTTGTGTTAAACCGGGGCAACTATTCCTGCACTTGAACATGGCCACACTAGATGGAAAAACTTCAAAACTTCATATTTGCCCATTCTGACCGCAAGGAGGCGCCACAAGCCACGGTTGCATCCACCAATCAACGACAAGTTTCAAAGCTTGTTTATTTTACACAGGGATTCAAGTGAAACACGGCCGATCGCAATGTACCGATGCAATCGCTATTTCCCCAATTTGAATTCAAGTGTAACATTGCGATTGTCTTCAGTCCCGATTCCCTCGCAAAATTTGCAATTGCTCTCGAGCTCTTGTAAGTCTGGAAAATCCCTCGCAAGTGCAGAAAAACATCAATGGCGTCTGTTTTGAATGCAAAGTTGATTTTAGAATTAATGGAATGTAATGGTTGAAAATTTTCAATTCTAAATTGGCAACTCAATGCAAGACTCGTTTTTGTTTAGCGTAGCATTTTTGCAGTAGCTTCAGTTTACATTGGAAGTATAATTGGTTTTATTTGCTTAAAATATGCGATACTTCTTCAATTTAACATTGTTTTCATCCACAAATGCAGTACTTATTTTAATTATGACTTAAAACTTGATGGCATAATATTCTGCATAGTCATTATACTACTTCGTCGTTTTGAAGAAATCAACGGAATTTTTTTTCCGGCTGAACAACAATACAAGTTGAATTACGACTGTGATGAGAAATTATAATTAAATTCTCTTCATTGTTGTAATTTTACTAGTTAGTACTATACTAGTTGAGAAAGAAAAAGAAAAGGGATTGTTGAAAGTGAGTAAATTTGTTTAACGTTCACTATCTTACTAATATAAAATCTCAATTCTAGGCTAGTATTTTTCAATTATTTGCTAAAATTGCATTTACTTGCGCATTATGGTACAATAACAAAATGCATCAAACTTAGCTACATGCCCCCCCCCCCCGGTATAAGTTCCTACTATGACATGCATTGTACTCCCATTAAAAGGTAAATTGTGAAAGTCTGAAATCTGGTAAATGTCGACACTAGTCAGTGCATATCAACATACACATACCAAAGGCATCGGTGATATACTTAATATTTCTGGTGAATCGCCAGTAAAAGTCGACATTCTTTAATTTTGGTGTTTTGCAGTAACATATATGTACTGCATATCCATGATTTTAAAAAAAGTAATTGGCAGAAACATTTCGCTGTAAATGAATGAAAAAATAAATGACGATCCAAATCCCGTTGTTTTTTTTTCCAATGAGGAAAAAAATAATGGCAGTACTTCACAAAGGTGCATATGCAAAACGTAGTCAGACAAGGGGGGCAAATTTGGAATTCAGTCGTTTAATACTGGTTTGGGAGGGGGGGGATAGTGAAAAGCGAGCAGTACCAGATGTTTAATTTTTCTGTTATTTTTATTTTTATATATGTCTGTGGCAAATGTTGAAACTGATGCCCTCACTAGTGATGGGCATTATCGAGACCTTTTGATAATCAATATCTTTCCAATTCGAGAACTTGAGTGATTGATAATCCAGATCTTTTGAAATCGTAGAACTCCAGCTGAGTCAATCAATAACCTAGAATTTGTGACAATAAGAGTTCTCGAGTGATTCGATTATGCCCATCACTAGTCCTTACCCGTCTACCTTCAAGGTTTTATATCAAGTTTGAACAAATTTGAAGAAAATAATTATGGTGAATTTTGCCACCTTTCAGAAGTTGCCGCCTGTAGCAAGGGCTTGCTCCCATATATGTAGTACAGTCCAACTCACTAAAAACAAGTGCAAAGAGACCGCAGCATTTGCTTGTTATATATACCAGAGTGCTCGTAAAAAAAAGGGTTTGTGGAAAAAATCATGAAAATTTATACATACTGAGTTATTTTTATATTTCAATATAACACCAAAGTTAGCTATTTTCTTTGAACTGTCTTATTTCTCTTTTTCTTGTTATTTTTTCAAGGATTTCGTGATATGAAGAACATCGCCAATGACATCTGCGGCTTAAAACAGTTTGAATTTGTTCTGCGCTTTAGAAACTATTGAATACTGTAAGCCCCGCTTAATCGGGTAACGGATAAACGAATAACCCGTTTATACGAATAAAACCTCCTGGAACCGAATATTTCCCCATAGATGTAATACTAAAGATCCCTGCTTAATCGAATAATTTCCCCGGATAATCGAAATTAAGCAAGAACACTTATTGTTTGCATTCGACGAACCTCACCGGTCGACCGGTGAGTAACGGGTTACTAACCGCAACGTTCTATTATCTTTCGATTACCATTTTAAGCTGTTGATTGGTTGATTAAAGCACGTGATCGGTTAACTGGTTGAGCCGGTCGCAAGCAAGCATCGAGTTAAACTATAAAGTAATATTTATTGCCAACTGTCTTTACATTAAGAAAAATAGAGCAGTCGATAACCTGATTAAATAACACAAATAAATATTGTACACAATTTAGACGATGATAAATTGACAAATATTTAATGTAAGATATGGTAGACAAGGAGGGGGGAAAGGGTGTCAGAAAGTGCTCCCAAAATATCTTGAGCGAGCAATCGCCTATTATGGAATTTTTCAAAAAACAATGTTGTTCTGAAAAAAAGTGCCAAAAATAAAGATTTCATAACTGAAGTTGTAAGCTACTTTTTATAATTTTCATACATACTTGTAATATACTTGTTTATAAAAGAAATTATTTTTTTGTTTATTTAGCTTATTTCTAAAACTTAAGAAATAACACTAATTATTTCCCTTAAAAACTTGTTTTTTTATTATTATGTTTTAAGACAAGTTGTAAATTTAAAAAGGTAAATAAAATTTCCCCGCTTAATCAAATAATATTTCTTGGAACCGACGATATTCGAATTAAGCCGGTCTGACAGTATGTCCAAGGCTTAAGGCTTAGAGCTACAATATCCTTGGAAGTATATCTCGGAAATGATTTAACATTCGCTTCAACAAATATAATTTCTAAATCCTCCTAAACTCCACAAATTTTTTTAAAAAAGGCTGTGTCACTTTTTCTCAGGATTTATGTCTTTTTTTTTAAATTCAAAATGGTAATGAAATTTTTCGAGAAATAGAATAATGTTTTCTGCAGTGGAAATTGACAGAAATTTTATGACTGACAAAAATATTTTTCGCTTGAAACGGGGTTTGCTCGATAAGGTGAGTTACGCTCTTATAGGCTTAACATTGTACCAGCCAAAGCTTTTTGATTCCCTCGCTAAATCCAAGTTCTCATTAAATCAGGGCTCGTTATAAGCAAATTTACTGTATTAACCAGATACACTACAAGAAATGGTTCCGTAGGTAATTTAGACCTTTTAGTAAATAGACAAGTGCTCGAACAAGATGTGCAGAAACAACTTCTGCTGTAGCCTCTGATAGGATGGAAACAGCATTGTATCCTCATTGGCTATGTTTCTGCCCATTTACTTCAAAATTTGCACAGTCGGTGGCTGCAGCTGAGTTTTGCATCTAGTTATATTACAACATGCTTCCTTCGCCCTGGATCCAGCACTTGATGTACGAGAGAATAACCTGCAATTGTACCAGACAGTCCGGTTATCACATCCAAAGACTGCAGTTTGGTTCTTATTAGAACTCATCAGTCTGGAATAGTGTGAACAACCGAGCTGGAGCCAGATATCATCTCATTGGAGCTGAGAGCGCCAACAAACTGGTAGACAAAGTAAATTTATCTCACCAGTGGGTGTCCGCAGCATGGTGCGGTTCGACTTGTGGCGGGTTATACAGCATGTAGCGCCGTAATACTACATGACGTACATGGCTGGTTTTAAGGCCAATGTATGCCTTTACGTGCGGCGATGATGGGAAAATTGTATTACAGCAATGCATTTGAATTTTTAAATCTCAGACTTGTTTACGCAGGGCCAACGAGAGACCATTGCAGCCTAGTCGAAAACTAGGGGTCACAGCTCAGAGTTTTATGAGGAGAGTGGGGGCTGGGGACCAAACTAACAACAGGTTCGCCTTGGCTCTCAGCTGCCCTGCTTTTACCCCAAAAGCAAACCAATTCCCACTATTACTCCGTATCCCTGAAACAGCTATAGTCTAGAGGGAAAAAGATTCCAAATTCTAGAATTTCAAAGTTTCCAACTCGTATCTTCTAACCTAAAATTGGCCTGACACTGCAACCCCGGTTATAAGTAAACCTTCACCTCCATATAAAAAATTTCTCGTTATGCTACAATGCCCAAAAACACCCCTTTGTGTCCATTTCCAGGGCTAGCAGGCCCCTTGTGAGCCAGCTTCAAAGTTTTTGCCTGGCATATGGCTGTCCAAAGAGAAGGATGAGCAGGGCATCCCCCGCCGGGCGGGAGTGAAGACATGACAGCGAGCTCTAAACTGAGCTTTAGCTGCATTAAAATGTATTCTTTTTAATTTTATTCAGTACTAGTGGTACCCACACCGCTTTGCCCATAGTAGAAAATTAAAAGGTCTTTTGGTTCGTCTTTATATTTAAGTAATGCATGGTGAATTTCTCGCCAATTCGCTTGCCCATGTGACAGTTCCGCGTTATGATGATTTCGTAATTTAATATTCCACATTGTGATAATTTGTTCGGAGAAATTTTCTGAAAATTGGAATAGAAAAGAAACAAAATTGAATTTTTGAAAAATCGCTTCGAGGTGCGCACCCTCATGCTACAAACTTTGCTAAATTTCATGAAAATTGGCCAAATGGTCTAGGTGCTATGCGAGTCACGGAGATCCAGACAGAGAGACTTTCAGCTTTATTATTAGTACAGATTTAATTTAAAATACTAACACATTCCTATCTTTTTTAATAAAAGGAAAGATAACATGGTCAGTCTCTTCGGACGGCCCTGCCCCTGCTTTCCTACCCTCTGTGCGGCCTTGGTCAGGCCCGGATCTACATACTCGCAGACCCTGCCGTGTGTGTGGGGGAGGGGGGCATGCCACTGAAAGTGCCCCCCGGCCCTTATTGACATAGAAATTTTGTAGGCAGTTAGCCGCCGTGCTGATTTTTGGCAGGGGGCCTCAAAATTGATGGATTCGGGCCCGGCCCTGGTCATACTGTGTTCTTTCATTGTTCGTATTACAGTACATGTAGGTGTAATTAGTTTTATAATTTTGTATTTTAATAAAATTTCTTTTTTGAAGCTACACTTATTTCAGGGTAACAAGAAATTAGTTTACATTTTACTGATGAAAAAACAACTGACTTCCCTTAATAACAAAGAAGATATACTGCAATCACACCTGTTTAAACGAAATCAAAGAGACCTATTATGATCTAGATGAAATAAAATAAGTAAAATACAGTAAAAATGTGTTTAGTTGAAGTAAAAAGAACTTATCTCTGCACAATGTGTGTCAGCATTACAAAACTGGATGTATCTTATCAATGTGATTATTTGTAACTATTCTAGAAATTGGCTCCATTTTTTGAATTTAAACTTGTACATAACCCAAACTATTAACAAAAACTCTCATTTTGCTTCATAAGTAAACATATTTTTACTTATTACTTGTGCGTAGTAATGTATTCAACGTAGGGAAAAAAACATGTTCAAATCAAACAGATATTACAATAGGCAGTTTAAATTCAAAATTCTCTAAGTATTATTCAATTGTCGTTGTGAGAAAATTATTTGAAAATCTTTGATCCTCATCAGATTCATTCTCATCAGATGATTATCAAATCGTAATTTTCCTTTAAACATCATGCGTTTTATTCAAAACAAATACAATGTGCATGTGGAACATATAGAGCATTTCTTAAACGGCAACATTTTTTATCCAGTTTGCTTTCTTTTCCAACTGTGGAACTGTAAGTTGAAAAAAAAAAAAATAGCACGGAATATATCCATTACGCGAGCGAACATGAATTCAACATCAAAACAAATATTACATCACGATTTTAACCATCTCAAACCCAGGGAGCTCAAACCTAATTCTCTCATTGGTTGACATCAGTTAATCGCTCCAAGTACATGCGATTATCATCGACCAGTAGCTCCTACCCCGACTTCTCACTTGCGATTGTCCAAATTGTTTCACTTGAATTCGACTGCCAACAGCGATTGCAAATCTCGTCGATTGCGATTGTCTTTTTTGCGATTGTGTAGTGTTTCACTTGAATCCGGCCCTTAATTAATAAATGGAACATGTAACAAACATCAATATTTCGCAAGATGCTCAGAAACATACCGTAAAAACCAATTCGAATCGAATTAGTAAAGTTATTTAGCTGATTATTTAATTCGTAAATGGTGGATCTAAAGTTGGTTAGGCAATTTCTTTTAATTTAATTTTACATGTTCATTTATAGCTTGTGTATCATTTGATGGATTATTTTACGCTTAATGGAGAAACATAATTATTCAGAGGATTATTTTTTATTTTAATGGACTTTTAGATCTTGTTTCTAGGGCTTATCGCTTCGCTTACAAGTCTTTGAAAAAGACAAAATAGTTTATGGTATCGCCAAATAAATACTTCATATGTAACTTGAAATAGTCCCCGATAATAAATAAAATTGAAACTAATCGCAGATTAAAAAATGCTCCGCTACGTATCTATCACGGAAAATTACCCCCCCCCCCCACACTTTTTTTTATTTTAAGGAATGCTAAATATTTAGAGCTGCTCCTAATGCTATACTATTAGAAAAAGACTACAAAAATTTGTAAGCAGATCTTAGATTCCTGCGGATACTTGACGGTCTGCTGTGTGTGTGTATTTTATTTTTCCAACAGAAAATTCATATCCTAATTTTCGCCAAACTTGGCGATCAAATTTCCTGCAAAGTTTCTAGTTCAAAGCTCCTTTCTCATTCATGCTTAAAGTGTAGAAAATAGTTTTTTATGACAAATTCAATGTTTACAGGATTTTACATCGCTAAATATTTTAATTTTCTTAAAAGTACAGTAAATTTGCGATACTTCGAAGTCCGATAAATCGAATATTACTATAACTCGAAATTTTTATCAAATCTTGACAACTTAGTCTTTAATTCTATTCTAATTATTCTGAATAACTCGAAGTTAACTTCTTTCAACTCGAAGTTTTTTCCAAGATTACTCGAAATTATTTCGAAAGAACGAAAAAAAGAAAAAGAAAAAAAAAGTGACTATGGGAGAATAATTATTTCACCTTCACTTGCAATCCGAATTTGAAACGAATGAAGATGTGCACATTTCCTGAAGTAGAATCAGTTCTATTCAAGCGGTTCCAGCATGCTTTTGATTTTTTTCTATCAATACATTTGATTAAACTGTGCATATTTTTCTAAAAAACTTAAGTTCTGTAATTTTGTCTGTTATATGTACATATTAATTAAAGTATTCGACGGTTTTTAATATTAAAATATCAAAAAACAAAACTATCGTTAAGTCAAACTTTCGATAAGTCGAAGTTTTCCGTCGGTCTTTTTACATTCGAGCTATCGCAAATCGAATGTATGTTTAAAAATATCATAGAAATGGCAAGTAAAAAAAAATCATATCATTGTTTTGCTTTTGCAAAGACAAAATAAATTTGTACGGAACTCTCCCCTGCTAGGATTTTACGAAATATCAAGTGTTGATATTTTGTAAAATAATCTGTTCCCCATTTTTTTTTTTTAAAAATTAGTTTCACAAATTCATGTGTAGATATTTGAGGAGTTTCTTTCCCTATTGCATGTATTTGTTAAATGTTAAAAATAAATTTTAAAAAATAATAATAATTTGAATTTTGGCTGCTTGATGAGTTCGAATTAAGTTATTCACGATCATGAATTGCGATAGGATCCTACTCGTTGGGTTTCTTGTTTCTACAAATGGAATAAAATGGAAATGACCAAGAAATTTGCACCCGTCATAATATTACTGTTGATTTTTTAGAATAGGTAATACGAGGCCGTAAGTAAGATAAATATTTTATATCCGAATCTGACCTTTATCAAAAAATTATTTACTGCGTGAACACTTTATAACAATTGAAAAATATATTGAAGTAATAGCACCTGGGATGCTATAGGTAAGGTGGGGATAGAACCTGAGCTAAAGTGAACGCTCTCCGGTCTGTGCGCCTTCCGATGTGTGTGTGTACACCCAAACCTGTTTTTGTGCGGACTTTTTTTGTGTAGTTTATAAAAATTATTTATAAAACGAGTGAAAATTATTTATCAAACGAGTGCTTGGTAGTATCATCAAGGGTCGACTGGGCATCCGATGGGAAGTCACTGTGACTTTCCAAAAATTTCTTAATTCGGGAAATTTTTCGGGAGTCGGCAAAATTATCATCGCTTGGTTTATTTTGATTTCGTTTAAATATAATATTTTGGGTATTTTCTACGTGAGACTTTTTTATGCAGTCCATATCCACCGCATAAAAAAATATTTTTTAACTCAGTTGCGAAAACTTTTTAAAGCTACTGGTGAAGTTTCAAGCATTTTTTTTACACGATTTTTTTATGCGGTCCCTATTCACCGCATAGAAAGAGGATTGGGTGTATATATATACAGATTTTTAATGCTCAAAGCGTGTGAAGCAACAGGGTCGTTTCCGAAATTTTAAGGTTTTTTTTTTTTGAAAGAACATTTTTAAAATCATAGGATTTGATCATTTTTTAAAATAACTTGACTGTTTAATATTTAAAAAAAATGCATTAATCGGTGCACTTTCATTGTTTATGCTTCTGTCGATGACATCACAATTGATGAAATGCCATTCACTGATGCCACTCACAGAGCACAATATTCAATTAGTTTCTTTACTCACAAGTGTTGGCAACTATATGATTGATAGTAAGCGTAGAGTGCAATATGTAATTCGCTTCTTGATCATCATAACGTAGAAACGCGGTAGACAGATGCGCCAAAGTACATCATTTGTGACGTCATAAAGACCACGCCTTATTTTCAAAATCGGACATTTAAAAAAATTAATTAAAAACTAAGCTTTGGGAAAATGAAAGTTTTTTCTAGCTCCATGTTATTTTTATTTATTTTTTGATTATGCTATGAATTTCCTTTTGTAAGAAAAAAAAAATCTGCACTTTTTCGAAATAGCTCTTGTGCACTAAGCGTTTGTGCATCTCTATGCGTATTGTGCACTAATATACTACTAAAATCTACACTAAAGTTATTATAACATGAGATGTGCTAAAAATGGAAGGGGAAATAGATAAATGACATTATTTTGGTGTCCGTACAATATTGGTACGAGAACCACGGACCCGTCGTAGAACCATGTATTAGTCACACTCTGATTTTAAATGTTTTTAAAATTATGTTAATGGTTCATTTTCTTAAATTGCCATGATATTTTTAACTTTTCTATTGTTCTTCTTCATTTGAAAAAGAATATTCCTAACCAGGCCTGTCAAGTGGGGATATCACGGTGGGGAGGAGGCAATTATGACACCCCTAAATTTTACAAACATACTAAAATTAGGCATTTTGCTCGTATTTTGTTGTTTTTTCCCCTAAACAAAATCTTTGCCCCCCCCCCCCACGAATTTTTAAATGTCGGGCCTGTTCATACATTTTTAATTAGCTTCTATTCGTTGTAAAATATACACTACATTACGAGTGAAAAGAATGGCAATTGTTAACGTAAATTCCTATACCCCCCCTCCTCTAATCCCCATCAGGGTCAAAAGGGGCAATGAATGACCCTCTCAAGTTTTGAAAAATGAATGTATTTACAGATTGCGGAGCGTGTTTTTTTTTTTTTTTTTTTTCGATGTAATTTATTGAGCAGAAAAAAATCGCATGTAAATGAGCATGTAAAATTAGAAATGAGAGCTGCCTGCCATATATCATCAATCTTAGAACTGTTGTATCCAAAAAAGGAAACCCCAGGGGATTTTCAATAAAAAATTTGAAAATTATTTGCAAAGCTTTCAAAAAAAAAAAAAAAGTTTGAAAAAATATATTAAGAATTACGCATTAATATTAAAAAAAAAATCATATGTTTTCTGTGTTTAGTTAAAATTTTTTATTACACGTAATTTTTGATATGATAATTAAAATAACAATAAGAAATGCTCTTCACCTTTGTAATACAATGTTTATTCAGCACTTTTTCTCTTCATTCCTTCTTTTGAAATTAAAATTTTCGTCAAATGACGTACGCCCGATAATAAGTCGAGAAATCACGTATTCACAGATGCCAAAGCGCCAACGCTCACAATCACGCCAAGTGGAAACAAAAACAGGGGTAGCCAGTGGCGCCCTCTTTGTTGCCATGAGTTTCAGCGATTGCCACGGCCGTTAAGTATTCAGTGGGGCCATGATTGATTTGATTACTTTTTTAATTCAGATTAAATTCGTAAAATATAAATATCACATGAACAGAGGCACATTTGTATTTCTACGTGTATATATATATTTATGCAAGCATACACGAGTTAATGCGTGTACATACGACTACGTGCGGGTATATAAGTATATAAACGTGTTATCCCGCGTATGTTCGTGTACGGAGGTATATTTGAAATTTTAAGTAAATATACATATTTATGTGTGCATACACCAGTAAATACGTGTATATACGAGTATGTACGTGTATATAAGAGTATGTACGTATACACATGAGAGTATACTCGTGTAAAAGGGTACATTTGTATTTCTACGTCATATTCCAGCGTGCGTATACGAGAAAGTACGTGTATATACAAGTGTGTTCGTGCACACATGAGAATAAGCTTATAGATGTGTGTTTCCCCGAATATACTCGTGTAAAGAGGTACATTTCTATTTAAACGTGTATATACATATTTATGCAGGCATATACGAGAAAATACGTGTATATACGAGTAAGTACGTGCACACATGACAATAGGCTTATTCACCAAATTCCAAGCCACGCTTACTCTTTTGAACACTAGGTGGCAGGGCTGCACGGGGTCACTCAAAACTTCCGGCGGAAGTCTTATTTGTATTGCTTCTTACGATGAATGGACAGTATTCACCTGACGTCACTGCGGGTAAAAACCATAGACTAATAATAAGAGTAGACCGAGCTTTCTCATTCTTGCTGATGAAGAAAATTGGTTCATAGATGTATCATGTGACTAGTGGAAGGGCTTGGCGAAGACTTTGGCAGCATGGTTGCTAGATGGCAGCATTATCCACAGTTTGGCACTCGACATGTATTTTACGACAATGTGTTTTCATTAAAAAAAACTTTCAGGTGCAGAGATTGAACTGTTTTTTTTAGTTATGCATTATTTTGACATTAGTAATAGTTTTTGATCAGTTTTCGGTAACTTTTATTTCATTTGGAGCTGTCAGCGTTGGCGTGAACGAAATGGCGTAAACGTTTTGCGTTAACGCAAAAATGTACTAATCGGTATCTTAAATTGAAACTGTAGATAAAAACCTTACCGTTTGCTGATTCTTCTTGGTCGCTTGCATCTTTTATTGCTTAGAGAAATATTGAAATTGAATAAAGAAAATGCACAATACTATCTAAACGAAAAACTCACTATATTAACAAAATATTTACAACTTAGAATAACAAATTTACAAATCGGACTCCATAAAAAATCATTCTTCCGTGTTCCATCAATCCTATTTATTTTATTTCTCGCTGACGTTGATCGTCTGCTACGATCAACGCCCGCTGTTGCTAGGATATCCACCAGTCACATGGTTTGGTTTATGAGCAGCAAAAGGGTTGCCATAGCTCGGTCTACTCTTATTATTAGTCTATGGTAAAAACCCCTCACTGCAGTGCATTGTGGGAACTGTAGCAGACGAAAATCCGGCACTACAGCGTATAACACTTGCTTTTGTGTGGCTTATAAACTCTTCTTTCTATTTAAAAATGGCAGGTTTTTTACGTTTTTAACTAAGAAACGTTGTAAAAGAATGATGAACGATTCATTTGATACGAAATACTCTCTTTATTATCGTATTTTCATGGGTTTAAGCATCTTTGGTTCCTTATCAGAAACATGGTGAAAACTCGAATTCTATTTTTATTTTCCCCGTTTCTCGCCATTTTTCATGCATTCGTAAGTCTTTTTAAGCCCTAAACATGTTCATTATGCGCATGAAGTCCAGTAATCCTTAAATAAAACGAGTTTCTTTAGCACTACTGACACTACGTAATTGGTCAAAATACCCGCAGACGGACAGCTGATGAGAGCGTTGCCAAACCGTGAATAAGGTCCATTGCTCTGTTTACGTATCTGTAATTTGATTGAATTTTTTAAATTAATCATGAATTTCAAAGGCGCAAAATTTTCGTAAAAAGAGGAGATGTTGTTCTGCTTTCGGGTACAGCATGAGGACAGGAGCAAATAAGATGTCAGAAATAAAGATGTTCAAATTTCTAAAGGTCCTGATCGTCGAATCAAAGCCAATGCTTTAAAGCGAAAGGATTGAATCTTAATGAATATTATGTAGTAAACACACTTTGTGCGAGGTATTTACGAGCTGGAAACATTCACCTTAATTTCATCAGCTTTGTATTTTTACTGTAATGTGTGAAGATCTATACTGATCTATGTTAAATTGATTACTAGAAAAACTCAACCTGAACAATTTTTTATTTGCTTCCTGCAAAGCTGAAAGTTTCCAGTGTTTTGACGGGTTTCAAACAGTTTGATTTGTGTGATTAAAATAAAGAATCACTATTCATTACCTCATGAGAAAAAAACTTCCCATAGCTCGAACTATCAATAACTCGAACCATTTAGCCCGTCTCTTGGGACTTCGAGTTATTGACGGTACTTTAATATTAGGCGCTCTAATTGTAAACAAATTTAGATATTCGACAATCGGTAAACAAACGCATTAAATAAAGTTATAGTATATAGTATCATAGTACAACTATTGGTATTACATTCAAAGCAATTTTAACGCAGGAGAAAGCACTCGGAGATTAAATTTAAATTTTGTTATCTTTCAGTTTTTTTTTATGCCTATCAATCTTGCTACAGAAGCAAGTTGATTAAACAAAAAAAAAAAAAAAAAAAGTGATGAACAAATATGTAATAAAATATATTAAATATCAAACCTGAAAATTAGGTAGCAACTGTAATAAGTGTGTGTGAACTGAAAAGCTACAACAGGAGAATTGATTGAATATGACACCAAAACTCCCTGTCATAGCCATTCTGTGTGAACACAGTGCAGAAAAGCTTCCATCTTTGAAAAAATAGCTTCAACTTAAGAATAGGAATTACAATTCACAACGTACTTGCAATCCAGTAGATTTGTGATTCTTGAAAGCAGACTTTGTATCAACTTTATTTCTGTTTAGGAGATATTCATAAATGCTTATCATTGAAATCGCGGTAATGATCGACAAACGAAGACTCGTTTTTTTTATTTTTTTCTTATTTCTGTATTTAAAGGATCAGGAACAGGCCCGGACTGGCCAGGTCGGCTAGTCGGCGATCGCCGAGGGCCCCCAAGCTAGAAAGGGCCCCCAAATGAAGCAAAAAAAAAAAATGTAGCAAAAAATGATTTTACAATTCTTTGATTTCCTTGTAACTATTTCAATCTGTTTCCTTATACGTTTTGCCAGGATCAGGGCATGATTACTGAATGGACCAACTATACTGTTGTCTAGGACCCTTGCTTTTTAGGGGCCCCCCAATGGGTAAAGTTGTTTTAGCTAATGACTAAAAGTAAGATTTGACTGCATAGCGGCTCCAAAAAATCTTTGCTTAGAACCTTCCTATATCTTTAATTAGGCCCTGTCCGGGATGCTTTTGATCACTCTTTCTAGTTTTATACAAATAGCACACTGGGCCTAATTAAAGCCAGGTAGGGCCCCGAGGCAAACATTAATTTTAGGTTAGGGGCCCCTAGGGCTTTAAATTCTCTGAATTTGTCCCGTAAACAATGCCGGATTACCAAATAGGCAACTTAGGAATCGCCTACGGGCCCCAACAGAAATGTTCGGCCTCCCTGCAAAAAAACTTCAGGGCCCCTAACCGCCCACTGAATTGCCCCCCCCCCCCGCTCAAACGAAATTAAAAGAGTGTTTGTTTTTGTATGCTTTAATATTTCTACTTACATTTTGAATTCATATGTTTAAATATTTTTACAAGTTTATTATTATTTTAAGGTTTTGAGTAGTTATGTGGGACTTTTAATCCCGATTTTTTGGATGCCCGTTTCAATTTTAAGTTATATAAGCAAATAAACAAGAATTTCCCAGGACTTAACAGTATTCTAATAATAACTGTTCTCCTCTGTAAATCTTGGTTTTGAAAAAAAAAAAAGTATTCACATTGTATGGAATTCATATTGATTTGGTAAATGATTTAGCTTTCGTTCTGTATTTCTTATAAGTTTGAGGCATGTTTTTTCAATTTGAGGGTTTTCTTTCAAATATTTTATTTTCTGTTGTCTGCTTGAAATTTTCTTTGAATTCGTTTTTGTCTCATTAATTAATTTTATTTCATTTATGTTGATGTTGCTGGCATTTAAGGTTTAGGTCTGTGATGAACCGAAATTCACAGAATTTTTGTTTACCTGAACTGGTCAAAACATTTTTTCGTGAAAATACTTCGACCAGTTTTCACGGCATTTTCAATTAATTTTTGAATGCTTTGAATCCGTTTTTTGAATTTCATTTTATTCCTTTATTAACCGGGATGATTAGAGGTGTTGTGTGCCTTTTATACAAGTAGATATACAAAACATTAACATCAATTTTTTGATCAAGTTAAATTTTTGTTTTCATCCTTTTAGAACTGATGAGACTATCCTTAAGAGATTAAGCGGTGCCCAACCCCCCAAGAGCAAGGGCGCTCCTCCCTAAATATCACGAAGCCCCCCCCCCCAAAGAAAGAGCCCCTACAGAAAAGTAAAACATACCCCTCAAAACGACCCCCCTAAAACTTTCAATGGCGCAGTCTGTGCCTTGACCCCCCTAGTTGGGTACCCCTGAAGAGAGATTTTAAAACTTTGTGGATTTTTCATGCTTTCCGTACATATATTTTTTTGTCTACTTAAAAAGGTGTTTAAACGTCACAGTTGCACACTTTAACTGCTCCTGGGTTAATATGCGTTGAGTTTCGTTTTTTCCTTCAAAGAGTTGCTAAAACATATTTTTAACTTTTAAAATTTCAGCAAAGGTATTAGGGGCCCGATTAAGATATCGAGGGGTCGTAGGCAAAAAATTTTTTGAGGGGCCCTGTAGTCACACTCTATCCATTGGCTAAAATAATTTTAGCCGCAAACTAAAGTAGTTTAAGCCATTTGAGGGCCCCTAAATATCGGGGGTCCTAGGCCACAGCCTAGTTGGCCTATTCAGTAATCAGATCCTGCAGGTGTTTAGCTGTGTTCGATTTATTTTTAAAAAGATTCTTTGGTTTCTCGGGCCGGGGGCATCTTAGTGGTTTCCCCCCTCCCCCTCCTCGCATTGCGGAGTCTGCGAGCAGGGTGGTCTGCGAGTACGCAGCAGATCTCCAGAGTAATCCTAAAGTTGAAAAAAGTTATCTTTTACAAATTCTAACAAATAAAATTTTAAGGAACTACTTTTCTTTCCTTCCCTCTTTCTCCAAGTGTACTACCGACGCCTCCGGGGTTGTCGGCGGTACTACACAGGAGGTCTGTCTTTGTCAATTGGGTTCCACGCATGGTTAAGTTGCTCCGGTGACAGGACTAAATTAGGACTCCTCGGAGAGTGATGCCAGCCTTTGTGATCCAGGCCGCTAAAAGTGCGTTCTCCACGTTTCTGCAAGTTCTTGTAGAATCAATAAGATGAGATAAGACAATAACTGTGGATATTGGGTATGGAGGATGGCCGTGTGAAAAAAACTCGAGCAAAAGAGAAATGCAGATGTAATAAAAATAGGAGTCAATAAAAACTTCATGACTTGTTCAAGACTCAATGGGTTCATGTAGATTGCTTTAGTGCACCATCTCCTTTTGCTTTTAAACCAGTAAATAAATGGGAAAATTGAATGCACATGGAAATCTTTCCGATAGGGTCCGACGGGATATTGGCCATTCTGTATTTTACTTGCGTGCAAGCTAACTATAATTTTTATTATGGAAATTAAAAGATAGATACATTTGGAAAAAATAGTGACAAGATGAAGTAAAAAAGGTATGATAATTTTTCGACTATTAAGGCATTGTTTTAAGCTTAAAATAGGGTGTGATAAAAAGAAACTCAGCACCTTCCAACAGTGGCTCACCCACGGAGATGATACTGTCCAACCACGGATTGTATGGAAAGGCAAACATCCGATTTACACTTGGAAATGGACGCATCTATTAGTTTTTAGGGATGTCAGCTTTTGCAGATGTATGTTAGCCTCTAAGTTAAGCAGAGTCTCATTCAAATGAGCGGAACACGCGGATCAAAAATTTTTACTTTTCCCCCTCATTCATATAGATTTGCCTTAACTGGACGTTTGCCAATTCCATACAATCCATGGTTGGACAGTAAGGGGCTCCCTCTTAGAGACTAAGCTCCCCCCCCCCTTAGGCCTAAAAATGCAGAACTTTATATCTGATTTTCAAAAATTTCCCCGGGGGAGACCCCCGGACCCCTAAAATTGGGGATATTCTATAGGCACTTTCAGAAGGCTTTTACGCAGAATTTTTTCAATGAATTTTCTAAATTCTATGTTTTAACTTAGGAAATTTCAGGCATTTGCGATTTTATGAAGTATTTAATGGAGTCAAGATTAGTATATTCAGTTGTTGCTCAGTTTGTTTTTAACCGTTAAAAAAATTATTTTTGAGTCCAAGTCGGTTGCGTAAACTGACCCCGGACACGGGGCACGTTTACGCATATTTATTTTGACACCTAACATGGTTCTGTAAGAGTGTTTTGAACATACTGTCTTACCATCGTTAAAACAAGGCAAATTTATTACAGATTGAATAGTGTATATAGTAAAAACTGAACGGGCATGAAGACAGCACTACATGATTGTAAGCTATAAGATACGGATTTGTAACTCAATTAAAAATTAAAACAGTGATTTTCAAAACTAATTAGCCTGATGATGCTAAAAAGTTTTGAGAAAATTTGGAACGAAAAAAGCGTCAGGGCACGTTTAGAAGTAAGCCATAGTATAAGAACGTGTGTAAAGGTGCTCATGTCAACGCGTGAACTTGCCCCGTCGCCAAGCTTGGATTTATTTTTAACGTGCAAAAAAAGTTAATAACATTTCAGTTCATACAAATATAATTCTCAAAAAAGGATAAAATTCTGCTAATTTTTATATATTTGTTCTTTTTTAGCTAAGTATTATTTATTCACATTAAGCCTCAAACCGTTCAACTCAAAATTTACTCGACTTGCTAGAAAACCGATAATTCTTTCTGCATGCTAGACCGAAGCCAGTGTTGCGAGATTGGGGGAAATTTCCCCATTTTGGGGAAATGAGTTTTGAGGGGAATTCTTTGGGGATTTTTTTTGGAGGGGGGGGGGGGACCTGAGGAAAGAAAAAACCTCGGGGAAAAAAGAATTTTTTTCGTACTGAGATTCACGACAAGAAGTAGTTACATTGTTTGTATCAAACAGCGTTGGTTTAGCTTTGATCAACTTTATGGAATTCGCATTATGTGGAATATTATGCTACGGAATTCGCATTAATGTTCTGCGTGAGTAACTAGTTGATACGTGAAACAGGTAAAAATAAGGGTGATGAAGAATGTTCTTGGATAAATATAAAAAAAAATCATAGTTTAAATGTACATACACAAGCAGAGTAGTAAATGCGAGTAGAAAGAAAAACATTTGGCTATTCCTTATCTCTCGGTCAGGCACTTGTATTTATGACTAGTGGCACCCACACGGCTTTGCCCGCAGTAGAAAATTAAAAAGTGTTTTGGTTCCCCTGTATATTTACAAATATATATTTACAAATAATGCATGATGAATTTTTTGCCAATTGGCTTGCCCACGTTACGGTTCTACGTTATGATAGCTTGGTAATTTACTCGTCCATCTTATGATAATTTTGCACGGGAAAATGTTCTTAAAATTGGAATAGAAAAAGAACAAAATCGAATTTTTGAAAAATCGCTTCCAGGTGCACACCCCTATGTTACAATCTAATTTTGTGCCAAACTTCATGAAAATCGGTGTAACGGTCTAGGCGCTATGCGCGTCACAGAGATCCTGACAGGCAGAGAGATATCCAGACAGAGAGACTTTCAGCTTTATTATTAGTAAAGAAGATAAAGAAAGATAAAGGTAAAGAAGACAAAAAAAAAAAAAAAGTGGAAATGAGAAGAAAAAAAAGTTGGGGAATTTTATAAAACTTGGCTATTTGGGGGAAAAAAAAAATTCAGGAGACAAAAATATTAAATGAAGTCGACTTTTTTTATGAAAATATTAGTGGAAAAATATTTTTTGAATTTGGGGAATTTTGATAGAAAACATCGCTTTTTGGGGAAAAGTAGGAAGGGAATCGGGGAAATCTGGATGTGACCATCTGGCAACACTGACCGAAGCTCGACTGATGCCCAAAACCTTGTGAGGATATTTGCTAGGGAGCAGCATCAATCTGTTATAACTGTTGGCCCTCCAGGTTATAATTCGTTTTGAAAAAAGGGCGCTGCGTAAACGTGCCCCGGTCTACACTACTTCACTGAAAGAGGTGCCAACCCTGCACAGAGGGTTGGCTTTTTCCCGTCCAAAACTTGTTTTTTTCATCCCGCTGGGAAATACTGGGAAGAAGTGGTAAATACCGGGAAAACTTCTAAATAACAATATGTAAGGAATATTTTGGCTATCTGAATCTGATGTGTAGAATGAAGGTTAGAAATAAATAGTTATTACAAATTCCCCTTGAGTTTTAAATTATTGTGTAGGAAAGGAATATAAATAAATAAGAATTATTGCATATAGCATAAACTTTGCTCACAGTGTTTTTTTTATCAATTACTAATTTCCTAAATAAATATTTTGATCACAATAAAATAAAATTTTTAAACTTAAAAATATCAGGGTTATCAAGAGCAGCAACAAATAGTTTGTGCTAAATTTAAATAAAATTTGCAAAAAGTCTCTAAATTAGTGTTTTGTTATATGATGCTAAGATCCAATGTCGAAGTAGAAGACGAAGAATATATGAACACGATTATGATTTGAAATATGTGTATTGTCTTTCAAGCCATTGTTAACTTAGAACGCAATTTTGATACTTTAAAAGATTGTTTTGAATTTATATTTTTTATAATCAGTTTTTTCCCTTGCGGGAAAAATACAGTATTTCCCAGGACGGTAAATACCGGTGGTGGGAAAAAACTTTCCAACCCTGGCCCTGCATCACAATCCTTCTACACACAGTCTCCGCTTACTACGTAAATGAAATAAAAAATTAATAAATAAATAAAATAAAGGAAAAAGAAAGAAAAACGTTCAATTCAAAAATAATGATAAATAAAATAACGCACCTTTAATAGATTTTGTAAAAATGGTATGAAATTTCGTTTCGCTAGGGTAAGTCAAGTAAAACTTCAAACACATGTTTTTTATACATAAATTTAACTTTACTTTTATTATTTAGCATGTCCAAAAAGAAAAAGCAATTTTTGAAACAATAACTTTCTCACATTTTCGCGGGAAAGGGCCCCCGGAACCCCCTTACCAGGTGGCCCCTTTCCAGTACGTAGCCGACCACCCCAGAAGGAGCCAGTCCGGGCCTGGAATCAGATCCGTTGATCGACAATTTTTGAGAATAGCAAAGCCTATTACACTCATTTCATGCATTAAAATACGCAGAAGACATGATTCTACCTAGAACTGAAAAAAAACAAAATTGCCTGAACACTGTAAAAATCAGTCGTTAGCAATAGATTCGCCATCCATCTACTAAAGGATCGGTACGGTCACAGCCATTGAAAGATAATTTTTAACAATAACTAAGTTTGTCTTTCTTATTTAATGCATTGAAATACGCAGAAGACATTATCCTGCTTTTTAAAGAAGCACAACAAAATCGCTTTCGGTAACACCTATCTCTAACAATGGAGATTGGCCCTTAACCGGAAATAAGACTCGCTACTTCCGGTCTACGTCAGTGGTTTGTTTGTTTATTTAGGATATTTGGTGAATAGATACGTGTTTAACCCGAGTATACTCATGTAAGATGGCACATTTGTATTTCTACGTGTATGTGCATATTTATGCGTTTATAAGCGAGTAAATACGTGTATATACGAGTATGTACATGTACACACGATTATGCGTATAGATACGTGTTACCCCGAGTATACTCGTGTACAGAGGTAAATTTGCTTTTAATTGTGTATATACATATTTATGCGTACACACAAGCCAAGATACGTGTATATACGTGTGCACATGAGAATATGCGTATAGATACGTGTTACTCCGAGTATACTCGTGTAAAGAGGTACATTTGTATTTCTACATTTATATATATATATTTCAGCGTGCATATACGAGAAGGTACGTGTATATACAAGTATGTTCATGTACACACGAGAATATACTTATACATACGTGTTACCCCAAGTATACTCGTGTACAGAGGTAAATTTCTATTTAAACGTGTATTAACATATCGATGCATGCATATGCGAGAAAACACGTGTATATACGAGTAAGTACGTGCACACATGATAATAGTCTTATAGATACTTCTTTAACCCGAGTATACTCGTGTAACATGTCACATTTGTATTTCTACGTGTATGTGCATATTTATGCGTTTATAAACGAGTAAATACGTGTATATACGAGTATGTACGTGTACACACGATTATGCGTATAGATACGTGTTACCCCGAGTATACTCGTGTACAGAGGTAAATTTGCTTTTAATTGTGTATATACATATTTATGCGTACACACAAGCTAAGATACGTGTATATACGTGTACACATGAGAAAATGCGTATAGATACGTGTTACTCCGAGTATACTCGTGTAAAGAGGTACATTTGTATTTCTACGTTTATATACATATTTAAGCGTGCATATACGAGACGGTACGTGTATATACAAGTATGTTCATGTACACACGAGAATATATTTATACATACGTGTTACCCCGAGTATACTCGTGTACAGAGGTAAATTTCTATTTAAACGTGTATTTACATATCGATGCATGCATATACGAGAAAACACGTGTATATACGAGTAAGTACGTGCACACATGATAATAGTCTTATAGATACTTCTTTAACCCGAGTATACTCGTGTAACATGGCACATTTGTATTTCTACGTGTATGTGCATATTTATGCGTGTATATACGAGTATGTACGTGTACACACGATTATGCGTATAGATACATGTTACCCCGAGTATACTCGTGTACAGAGGTAAATTTGCTTTTAATTGTGTATATACATATTTATGCGTGCACACAAGCGAAGATACGTGTATATACGTGTACACATGAGAATATGCGTATAGATATGTGTTACCCCGAGTATACTCGTGTAAAGAGCTACATTTGTATTTCTACGTTTATATACATATTTAAGCGTGCATATACGAGAAAGTACGTGTATATACAAGTATGTTCGAGTACACACGAGAATATGCATATAGATACGTGTTAACCTGAGTATACTCGTGCACTGAGGTGAATTCGTATTTAATCTAGTACATGCACTTTTATGCGTGCATATACGAGAAAAGACAAGTATATACGAGTATGTTCATGTACGCACGAGAATATGTGTATAGATACGTGTTTAACCCGAGTATACTCGTGTACAGAGGTACATTTGTACTTGTATGTTAAAATGCATATTTATGCGTGCATACACGAGTTATACGTGTATATACGAGTAAGTACGTGTACATACGAGTATTTTTGTACGTGTATATACGTGTTGACTCAACGATATTCGTGTATACAGGAATTCTGTATTTCTACGTGTATATACCTACAAGTACGTGTGAACACAAGTAAATATGTGTATATACGATACATATTTGTAAACACGAGTTTATACGTAAAAATACGTGTTATCCCGAGTATATTCGTTCACGGAGATAGGTTTAATTTCTAAGTGTATGTACAAATTTATTTGTGCATACACGAGTAAATACATGTATACACGAGTATATACGTGTACACAAAGAAATATATGTATGGATACGTGTTAATCCGAGTATACTCGTGAACAGAGATAAATTTGTATTTAAACGTATATATACATATTTATGCATGCATATACGAGAAAATACGTGTATATTCGAGTAAGTTCGTGTACAAGCGAGAATAGATGTCTAGGTTCCTTTTTTAGCCCGAGTATACTTGTGTACAATGGTACATTTGTATTTCTATGTGTATATGCATATTTGTGCGTTTATACATAAATAAATGCGTGTATAAACGAGTATGTACGTGAACACACGAGAGAATATGTGTATAGATACTTGTTAACCCGAATATACTCGTGTACAGAGAAATTTGCTTTGTATATACATATTTATGCGTGCATATAAGAGAATACGAGTATGCACGTATTCACACGAGTATATGCGTATAGATAAATGTTACACCGAGTATACTCGTGTGTAGAGGTCGTTGTATTTACACGAGAATATGCATATAGATAAATGTTACACCGAGTATACTCGTGTGTAGAGGTACATTTGTATTTAAGATTGCATATACATTTTTATGCGTGCATACATGAGAAAATACAAGTATATACGAGTATGTACGTGCACACACAAGAATATTGCGTATAGATACGTGTTTAACCCGAGTATACTCGAGTAGAGAGGTACATTTGTATTTTTGGTTAAAATACATATTTATGCGTGCATACACGAGTTAGTACGTGTATATACGAGTAAGTACGTGTATATACGAGTAAGTACGTGTATATACGAGTAAGTACGTGTATATACGAGTGTGTACGTGTATATACGGAGCTGTACGTGTTAACCTGAGTATATTCGTGTCTACAGGAATTTTGTATCTCTACGTGCAAACAGAAGTAAATACGTGTATATACGAGTTCGTAAGTGTAAACACGAAATTTTACGTATAAATACGTTTTTCCCGAGTCTATTAGTGCACGGATTTATATTCAAACTTCTAAGTGTACACAATGTTGATCAGTACAGCGTTTACAGACTTTCAGGGCAGATAGAGTACACCTAGACGGGGGGGAAACACATAGCAATGCATGGTCGGAAACACTTTCCTGGCGCGGGTAGTGACAACACCAATCACCAAAAAGACAAAACACGAATAAGAGAAGAGAACGTGTTCAGAATCTTTAGTACAGCAAAAAAACTAAGGAAAAATAAAATTAAGGGGCCAACGATCATCATCAAAGAAGGTGTTCGAAATTACGACCCTGCCTGTAATATCGAAATTTAGCAAAAATACCGGGCGGGTCCCGGACTTCCTGGTGGAACAAAAACCACGTGTGCGCATGCACCGTCATCTGATGCTTCGGTTTACGTAGCAACATCTGTTGTATGCACCAGACAAATCTTAGCAGTATTTTTGCTGCATTAAAAATAATAAACATGTTTTCTCCTCTTAATCGTGCCCTGTCTCGCGCTTTGTGTCGTCACTATCGCGTCTAGGTGCACTGTATCTGCCCTGAAAGTAAACGCTGTACTGATACATCCAGTATACTTATTTATGTGTGCAAACACGAGTAAATACTTGTATATACGAGTATGTTCGTGTACATACTAGAATTTGTGTACGGATACGTGTTAACCCGACTAAATTCGCGTACAAAGGTAAATTTGTATTTAAACGTTTATATACATATTTATGCATGCATATACGAGAAAATACGTGTACAAACGAGTAAGTGCAATTCCACACGAAAAAAGACATAGATACGTGTTTAATCTGAGTATACTCGTGTACAATGGTACATTTGTATTTCTACGCGTATATGCATATTTATGCATTTTTGCACGAGTAAATACGTGTATATACGAGTGTGTACTTGTACACACGAGAATATGCGTATAGATACGTGTTACCCCAAGTGTACTCGTGTACAGAGGTAAATTAGCTTTTGAACGTGTATATATATATATATTCATGCGTGCATATAAGAAAAAATACTTGTATTTTCGAGTATGTACGTGTACAGACGAGAAAATGCGTGTAGATACTTGTCTAACCCGAGTATACTCGTGTACAGACGTACATTTGTATTTGTAAGTTAAAATTCATATTTATGATGCATACACGAGTTAATGCGTGTATATACGAGTAAGTACGTGTATATACGAGTATGTGCGTGTATACACGTATGTAAACGTGTTAATCCGAGTATATACGTTTACACACTAATTTTGTATTTGCCACGTGTATGTACATCAAAGTACGTGCAAACACAAGTAAATACGTGTAGATACGAGTATATAAGTGTAACTTGTTATCCCGAGTATATTGGTGTACAGATGTATATTTTTATGTCCAAGTGTATGTCAATTGCAGATACAAAAAGGGGTCATAAAGGTCAGGACCCGCTCCCCTCCCCCCCCCCCGCGGGGAAAATTTTGAACGTTTGCTTGAAAAATACAAAAAAATATCGAAACCATGAGAAAATGTAATAATCTTTTTGATTTTTTTTTTTTGGTGGTGGGGGGGGGGGGCATTACAGTAGAACCTCGATAATTTGAATTAATTGGAATCCGACCCAATCCGGAATATCGAAAATCCGGAGAATGAAAAAAACAAATCAAAATAAAACATACTCACTGAAAATCACCTTAAATGGAAACACATAGAATTACAAATAAACAGTAAACATGTCTACTTTGTTATTACAAAGTCTGTAATCTTCTCCTGTGACAGTAATTTTTTCCCTATCGAGTAAAACAAATTGATTCAAAAGTTGCATTGCGAAGAAAATGGAACTCAATCAACGACATAACACGGTCTTGCCCGTGAGAAGGTTAAATAAATAATTATTATGGAATTTTGACGATCGCTCTTTAAATGTAAAGGGAAATCGGTCAAATCGATCGAGCCGGATTATCCGGTGATCCAGACTAACGGGGTCCGTGGCGCCGACTTCAAATTTTGTAAGGTTTGTTTTTGAAAAATTTTCGTGTTTTAATAGGTTTTTTGAAGGTGGGGGAGCCCTCCAGAATATGAGGGACTTTCTTATTTAAGGAGGGGTATCCCCTTACGTAAGTTACTCAGAAACAGACCATGCATCAGCCATCTGGATTTAAAAAATTCAAGCATTTTATTCCAATAAAACCAGAAGCAGTGTGGTCTACCGGGGGGGGGGGGGGGCGTGGTCAGTGGAGAGGTTGGTTCAAACTTAAAATTTTAAGCGCTTGTTTTTGAAAAAAATTTGTACTTATGTTTTTTTGGGGGGAGCCCCCTTCCCCTGTAATTTGAGGGGGGTTCAATCTAAGGGGGGTATCCCCTTAAGTAAGTTACTTTGAAACAGAACAAGCATCGGCCATCTGGATAAAAAAATTCAAGCATTTTATTCGAATAAGATCAGAAGTGGTGCGGCCTACAGGGGGGGGAGAATTAGTGGGGCGGGTGGCGCAGACTTCAAAATTTTAAGGTTTGTTTTTGGAAAATGTTCGCGTTTTTAACCACCCCCCATAATTTGAGTGGAGTGAATTTCTTTTTGAGAGGGGGGCATCCCTTCATATAAGTAACTGCAATAGGGAATAGGCATCGGCTATCTGGATATGAAAAAAATCAAGCTTTTATTCCAGTACTAGTGGTACCCGCACGGCTTTGCCCGTAATAGAAAATTAAAAGGTCTTTTGGTCCGCCTGTATATTTACAAATAATGTATGGTGAATTTTATCGCCAATTGGCTTATGCCCATGTTATGGTTCCACGTTATGGTAATCTCGTCCATCTTATGATAATTTTGTTCCTAAAATCGGAATAGAAAAAGAACTACATCGAATTTTCGAAAAATCGCTTCGAGGTGCACACCCCCATGATACAAACTAACTTTGACAAATTTCATGAAAATCGGCCGAACAGTCTAAGCGCTATGCGCGTCACAGAGATTCAGACATCCAGACATCCTCCAGACAGAGAGACTTTCAGCTTTGTTATTAGTAAAGATTCTGTGAAAAAGGGCTTAAAATTTTAATAGAAAAATAATAAAATCGAATTTTTGAAAAATCGCTTCGAGGTGCACACCCCCATGCTTCAAATTAATTGTGTGTCAAATTTCATGAAAATCGGCTGAACGGTCTAGGCGCTATGCGCGTCACAGAGATCCAAACATCCATACAGAGAAACTTTCAGGTTTGTTATTTAAAAAGAAAGGAAAAGGAGAAACATAAAGAAGTAAAGAAAAGAAAGGTAAAGAAAGATAATCTCGTCCATCTTATGATAATTTTGTTCCTAAAATTGGAATAGAAAAAGAACAAAATCGAATTTTCGAAAAATCGCTTCAAGGTGCACACCACTATGCAACAAACTAACTGTGTGCCAAATTTCATAAAAATCGGCCGAACGGTCTAGGCGCTATGCGCGTCACAAAGATCCAGACATCCAGATATCCTCCGGACAGAGATAATTTCAGCTTTTTTATTATTAAAGATAGTGAAAAAGGGCTTAAAATTTTAATAGAAAATAAATAAAATTTAATTTTTGAAAAATCGCTTCGAGGTGCACACCCCCATGTTTCAAACTAATTGTGTGTCAAATTTCATGAAAATCGGCTGAACGGTCTAGGCGCTATGCGCGTCACAGAGATCCAAACATCCATACAGAGAGACTTTCAGGTTTGTTATTTAAAAAGAAAAGAAAAGGAGAAAGATAAAGAAAGATAATTTTCAGAACAAATTCGTTCCCATTTTATAAAATTTCTGTGAAAAATGGGCTTAAAATTGGAATAGAAAAAGAACAAAATCGAATTTTCGAAAAATCGCTTCGAGGTGCACACCACTAAGCAACAAACTAACTTTGTGCCAAATTTCATGAAAATCGGCCGAACGGTCTAGGCGCTATGCGCGTCACAGAGATCCAGACATCCTACAGACATCCTCCCGACAGAGAGACTTTCAGCTTTATTATTAGTAAAGATAAAGAAGATAAAAGATAAAGAAGACCAAAAGCAGTATTGTATACCAAATGGGGGCGAGGGGGGGGGTAGTGTGGGTCATGTTGCAAACTGCGTCACTCTAAAGGGGATGTTATTAAATATTATTGATTTTTTAAGGTCTTAAATCGGTAAGGGGGGCAGCCCCCCAACCCCCAATGTCCCCCCCCGTAACACATTAGGAGCTACTTAATATTCATTGGGGGGGAGAAGAGAAAGGAACCCCTTAAAGAATCCAAACGCAATCTGTAGTTTTAACAGTGTAGATTTATTTCAATCTGATTAGATTTAGTATAAATTTTAATCTGACGAAATTTAATCTGATTACTTTAGTTGACTAAATCAATCTGATTAAATTAGTTTGATTAAATTCAATCTGATTAATTTAATCTGAACTAAATCAATCTGAACTAAATTAGTTTTTTTAGTCAACTAACGAGTTAGTTTAAACTAACGTTAATCTTCGTCTGCAATTGAATTAAATTTTTAAAATATTAGTCTGAACTAAATGGGAGTCAGATTACTTTAGTCGATAGAGGATTTAGTTGATTAATGCCCAACACTGCCATCAACCAATCAACCAGCTTAAGTTGCGGTTTACCGGTAGATTGACCGGTGAGGCTCATAGAACGGAGCGACATCGGAAGCAACCAGTTAGCAACTGGTTACTCACCCGTCGACCGGTGAGGTTCATTTCGTGTAGAACAAACGGCACACCGATCGGTTGATTTGACGTCAGTGGTTAGTGCGGCGAGTGTCGAGCCGAGACCCACGTGATAACAGGCCAGACAATTCCTTTCAGGGGCGGATCTAGAGGGGGGCCATGGGGGCCATGGCCCCTCCCAAAGCCTTGTGATTGAAGGAATTTAAAAAAAAAGAAAAAAATATTATGAGAAGATAACAAAATTTAACACGTGTTTTACTGAAAAAGAAGTATAGACCTTAATTGGGAGATAAATTATATCCCTATCCTCAAAACAAAACTTTTATTTAAAAAAATTTTCTCCATCGTTTACATCATTTATTGATTCCAACTACAGGCACGTGGACGATCTCTAAATGCTGCTGTTCTGAGAGTACACCTATTGTTCACAAGACCAAAGAGAGCCTAAATTTTCGTTTTTATGGCTTTAATTTTGAAACTAGGGGTAGAACCTCCTTTTCCCGTATGTAGCAAAAAATTGCATTTTAAGTCTTTTATTTTGAAAAAGTGTCAACGGAAAGTAGCTTATCCAGCCCTTATCTTGCTTAAAAGCAACTTCAATGAAATTTTTTGGGACTTCAATTACAAATGATTTTTGATATGACCCCTCCCTCCCTAGTTTATACCGTGATGGTAGCTTTAAAAGGAGGTGTTTGGAGGAGCTCACGAATCTTCCATCCCTTTCTAAAATATGTATAAATATAGTTAAAAATTGAATTTTTAGAGTTTCGAAGGCAAAATATTTTCAAGAAGGAAAGATTCTAAGCACCTTCACACTTCCTTTAATGTAAACAAACATTACATAAAGGTGCATTTTTAGGCTGAACAGCTGAAGAGCTAGAAGTGCACCCCTCCTCTTCTAACTTCTCAATGTATAATGGCAGAATATTTTGGTTTCTAAGCTTTATTTTCAAAAGGTATTTTGGGGCCAGCGCCCGAAACCTGACCTTTCTCCGTAGATCATCAGAAATAGACAAAATGCGTTTTTAGTTTCCTAATTTTCAAAAATTACTCGTAAATTTAAATTTTGAAACATTTTCGACGGAGATTCCTAAATCCACCCACTCACCTAATGTCTCGATACCCAGAAAATTGAGTTTTTAAAACTTCATTTTAGTAAAATTTCTGGGGAGTTCGGAGTTTGTTCAAAAATTTCAGAAGGCCCCTCCCAAAACAATCGGCTGGATCCGCCACTGATTCCTTTCCCCCCCGCTTCGTTACGCAACCAGTCGTCGATCTATGAACTTGGCGCGAAACTTTGAAAGCAGTGCGTTTTACCAGTTAACAGCAGTGCTCTGGCTGAAATAGATGAAATAGGAAATATGTAACTTCGAATGCACATTTTTGAGTACAATACTGTTGTATTTATCTCATCCTTTCCTCGTACCGGAATGTAGAGGCAATTAAAAATATATATAATTAAGTATTGCAACTGTCTGCCGAATGAAAATGAGTCAGCGATTTCAGCTTCCGAACAACTTGTATGCGAAGAAAAAAGTTAGGTTTCTCAAGTTCGGAGGTCAGTACTTTTCTCAGATAAACAAATTTACATTTTATGCTTTTAAGTTCATGCAATTAAGGTTACTTAATTTTTCTTCTATTACACAAACAATTGTCAGTTTCCTTTCTGATATCTTTGTCTGTAATTTGTAATTTCAGCGTACTGCTTTAATATTTGAAATGGTTAACTTGCAACTTTTTATTTCTTTATTTTTTCAACCTTGTGCACGCATTTATTCGAAATGAATTTTCCAAGCTGACAATATACATATGTCAAAATTTTCTGCAAATATATTACTTGTTGCTATCAGAAGCAAATGGTGTTGATATTCAGTTAATATGTATGTAAACAAGTTTATTGAAACAGGCTTTTAACTGAACTAATCTTATATTTTCGGTTTCGATTAAATTGTTTCATACGCTAGCATGAGTTATTTTGATCAAAAAACTTCCTTGATGGACTTCCGTAGTTCTGAGGTAGAAGATTAGCTTTGAACGCCGGAGGTCGTGGGTTCGATACTCAAACATTTCCCCCCCAACTACGCCCCTGCAATGTTATTCAAACAAGCTGGTTCTTTGCGTAAATTTAAAAAATATATATGTTTTTTTCCACTGTTGTTTTTAAGTTTTATGATATTTATGCACAAATTGTGGTTGAGTTAAAGGTATTCATAATTTCTGAGCTTACGAAAGATTACTTTTGAGCAGTGGATACGCAACGTGTTTTTGACAAATGCTCTATGCTTGTTTGTTTATGCTTAAAAAGGGCAAAATGTCTTGAACTAAATATTTTTTGAACTCCTTGGGTTTTCTGTTAATAAGTTTTCAGGAACTCTGAAACTGTAACATAAATTGAATTAAGGGGCTGTCCATAAAGTATGTTGCAAAATTTTGAACAAATGTCCCCCCCCCTCCTTGTTACATGTAACGCTGTTCAACATGAGATTATATTGTTATAAACAACGCGTGATGTCATACTTCTTGTTATCTCCTCCCTTCCCCCTGTCACAAAACTGTCACACTGTATTCCTAAAAGAGCAAACTCAGCAAAATGTTGATCTAAATTTAACATATATGAGGTTTTAAGTATTGAAGAAAGTTGTTGAAATGGTCATTCTATGAAAAGTTTTTTGAAAAAGGTTACTTTGTCATCAATTAATGCTTTTTAAAATAATTTTTCAAAAGCCTAAAATGATAAACTATTGAAGCCCCCCCCCACACACAAGAATCATTAGCAGCAGAAAAAGCTGAAAATGGAAAAGTAGCCAAACTCCAAAAAAAAAAAAAAAAGTCTGCTTAGATATTGAATACATTTTTTTGATGTACAACATACAGTATTCATGATGTTGTATAATTCCTTCTTTAATTAACGTTTTTCAAGTTGAATTCCTGTGTAATTTTTCGAAAGTGCCCACCGAAGGGGGGGGGGTCGGAATTATAGTCGCATAGTAATGGTAGCTTTTCAACGGCTATAGTTAAATAACTGTGCCCTTGAAATTTTGGGGGAAATGTTTTTGGGGTATTTTTCTTGAAGTTTTCATAATTGAAGGGGTAGAGCAGTGTTTACTTTGGGGGATGGCACCCAAGCATTCATGTCTTTTTAAAAGCATAAATTTGCTCAGCTAAGTTAATATTAATAATCTGGTAATATGTACTTTAATTTGATGGTATATCTTTTGAAACATATTGCAGTCATGTTTCCCATTTACTTAAGTAAAAATATTCATTTCTTTTTTAAAATTTCATTTAATTCTTATTCAAATACAATGGTAAAATTATTTTTATTTTCTTCTATATCTAATATATAGAAGAAAGTATTGGATTCGTGCAAATTTTCGAATTTCGAATTTTGACGGATTCGAACGTTTTGAGGTGTGCTGAGTCCATTTCGACTATTTTTGGAAAATGTCTGTCTGTCTGTGTGTATGTGTGTGTGTATGTGTGTCACGTCTGTGTGTGACCAGTTTTTTGTGGCCGCTCTACAGCAAAAACTACCGCATGAAATCGAACGAAACTTGGTACACATATGTGCCCCTATGTGAACTTGTATCCATTGGTTTTTGGCGCGAATTCCTCCAAGGGGGGTGGATCAATGGGACGTTTTTTGAGTTACGCGTGATTGCTATTCCTCAGGAAGTAACTGGCGGAATCAAAAAAAAAAAAAAAAAAATTGGTCCATATGTTGCCATTAACAGGAACAAGTGCTGATTCAATTTTGGTGTCAATAACTCAAACGGGGGTTGAGCTATAGAACGTTTTTTGTCGTCAATTGTGACTGCTGCATCTCAAGAAATAATGAACGGAATGAAAGAAAAATTGATCGACAAGTAGCCCTTAGTAGGTATAAGAGCTGATTTTGTTTTGGTGTCAACAGCTAAAAAGGGGGTAGCGCAATCGCCCGTTCTTTTTTTCCATTGTGAGTGCCCTATCTCAAGAAGTAATGCTACGTTCTGGTTGAAATTTGGAATATATGTGAATCCATATGTAAACAAGCTTTGGCTCAATTTTGGCGCCAATCGCGCCAAGAGGTGCTGAGTTATTTTTATTATCATTATTTTTTAGCGAATAAAAATAGTTTTATTAATGCAACAATAAGAAAGATATATCGTAATAGATTGTCGTCTGCGTATTTCTCGTGATTTTAATTGTATGGAAATGATCGGAAATATTATTCTATTCTATTCAAGAGTCACAACTGACTACAACTGTGTTTATGTCGAGGACTGCATACAAAGTGCCTTGCCTCCATTATTTTATATACCGATAGATGGCAGCACCATCACCGGATCGAACAGTTAATGAGAATTTAGAACTAGTCCAAGAGCTAGGAAATATTATCTCAGTGATTTAAAATTTTTAACTGTTGCCATCTTATGTTTGTTAACAAATAAAATATTTGTAATTAATTAAAGCAAGGCTTTTAAAAAAACTTTCAATTTTCGCTCCTTGCTTTGTTTTTGCTATAATTCAGACATTGGGATAATCGTCAAGTTTTTGCATGTGTAAATTTGTTTTTGTTGAGAATATTGCTTCCTCGTCAAGCATGGGGAGGGATCAGAATTATAAGAAAAATATAGAAGAAAGTTTCGTGATGGCCACAACATACTAGTTTGTTTTGATGTAATTGTAAAATGAAAGTTCATTTATTTATTTGAATACTTCTTAAGAGTTAATGTTTCAATACAATTTACAAGTAGTTAAAATGCGATTAGGTTAAAAAAAAAAAATCAAATGAAAAATAAAACTGTGTTTATTTATCACTTCGTTTTAACATGATTGCAAAATAAAATCGTGTTTAGTTATTTGAATACTTTGTAAGACTTATAAATGTTTTTATGTAAAAGACTATGAATTAAGCGCAGTGTATTTTTTAGTGTATGATTATCGGTACATTTTATGTTTTCAAATGAAAAAGTAGAACTTTTAATGCTACTAAAATAATAGAAGACAATAATAAATAAACCAAATAGTTTAATTAAACCAAAATACTAATCGAAGTGCTCACTTCCCAATATCATTGTGGATCGACGAACGATGACGTCATTTGCTAGTTGGATGGCCTTCCTATCTCGAAGGCCTCGTTCGAGCATTCTGGCCCACGTAGAAAAAAATGAGAATTCAAAAAGCATTACTAAACGTGAGAAATTAATGCAAATTACGTAGTTCGTAGCTCTAAGCAGCCATTTCCACGATGTTGAATTCGATATTTATCAATTCTTGATGGAACTACTTTTTCAGTGTGGCCATTCGCAACTCCGATGAACTATAGGGGGCGCTGCAGCCACTGTATAATGGCGGATGAAAAAGGTAAAACAAACAAATGTCGTAACTTATAACTTGCTTTGACGCTTAGTGAATGACAGTAATTTTTCATCGTGTTTGTGGGAAGCATTCTTTTCTATTCTTCTGAAATTACATTACATCACCAACTGCCTGAAGCCTGCAATTTACCTCAAAGAAAACACGTGGAATGGAATGTTTTACCTGTTTCTTTAGTACTGTTAATCAAGGGTACAAGGTAGCGTATTCGAGCTCTGGAGTTGCTAATTCGCAACTCTAACAAACTATACCCAGATAGCATTTATTGCTTGGAGCAAACTTGCAACAAATTTGCTTTGCAATTCTGCAAACTTGCATCAAATTGGATGCGACAAATCTGCAAGTCAGATGCAAACGAGATGCAAGCCTTGCTTTCCCCACGAAGTGAACTTGCAGTAAGTTTGTTCTGCAACTCTTATCAAGTTTGCTGCAAGAGTGCGTTGCAAACCAGTAGGAAAGTCATTTTTGTGTTATCAAACTTGCTGCAAGTTCAAAGCAACTGAAGCTTTGCCGTGACAAATTTGCTTCCAACTGTATTCAAACTGAGCTTTATCATATCAAATTTGCTACAAGTTCATTACAAATTTGCATAGCATTTTTTTGCTTGCAGCAGACTTGCTCTGCAATTCTGCAAACTTGCATCAAATTGTATGCGGCAAGTCTGATGCAAGCCTAATATAATAAATACATGCCTAACCTTGCATATAAAGATAAAAGATTCATGCCCGATTGAAATTTTTACATGCCCTGGGCATGTCGGACAATATAATTGTCGAGCCATGCAATAGGTAAACAAAACAATTGTTAATACAGTGCAGAACCTTTTATCCGGGAACCAATAAACCGGGAAACCAGAAAACCGGCAACTTTTTCCCTACTTTCCCGTTATTTTTTTAAATGAGCAATTTTGGCAATTTTTGAAAAATTAAGCTTTTTTTTTTCTTTTTTTGAAATACCAAAAAGAATATGAACGATTTCTTAATAAACAACATATTACTCACGCATAACTCGAGAAAATGTTATCAAACACTAACTTAAAATGGTTATCCTTTATGCGGGTCAAAATTTCCGAAATATTTTCTTGAACTAAAAAGTACATTCGTAAGTTTGAAATTTTCGTGTTTTATTCTAATTGATAGCTAAGGAAATGAATATTGTCGCATAGAAAGCGAATTTTTTTTTATACACATAGTAGAAATTTGCAGATTTAGGTTCAAAAACTTATTTTTTGCCCTTCCCTTCATTTTCTTTCGTTTTAAAACATCGAAAAGTGGTGGATTTTTTTTTCTTTTCCAAACAGAATGTGAGGGTCTCATGTATTATGAATAACTTAAGTTTTTTAGTGTTTAAATTATTCTCACAATAATAGTTTTTTATATTTCGATATTCATAAGCATTTCTGAACTGTTTTCTTCTTATTTTAATATGCTTAATTATTTATTATATAGTAATTTAAATTTTACAAACAATCGGCCAATAGCGCTTTTTAGCAATCCAGAAAACCGGGAAATTCAGATATCCGGGATAGCGATGGTCCCGAACTTCCCGGATAATTGGTTCTCTACTGTATAATGAAAGAAAATTATACTATATCACCATAGTACAAAAAAAAATTCAAACTGTTACTTTGTAATAGTGATGTTCCGGATATCCGTATCCGCGGATATCCGAGGGAAAACAAAGATCTGTATCCGTACCCGTATCCGTTACCTTTTTAACGGATCTTAAAAGGATCTTTTCGATTCTAAAAATTCTCAAATATTTGAATAAAAGACTTAAGTTTTGTTTAAATTAAGTTTTATTCCCTATATAAATTACTAGGAGACCCGCACGGCTCTGCTCGTGCTATAAAACTAAATAAAAAAAACTCTCAGAGCAAGTGTATATTTCTCTTTCCACTCCGAAATAAAAAGAAAGATCCTGTTTCGCTAGTTAAAATGTGCACATATAACTTTGTCTGAGCTCCAAACATAGTCCATAAAGTAGTTTTAAGAAAAATCCTGATATAAAGTTTACCCCTGTCCGTCAAAATTCTCTCGAAAGAATTTTTTCTTTCATTAATTTATTGGAATGATTTTGTAAACTATTTCACTCATTATGTCTCATTCATTATGCGTTGGGGGCCTTCGTGGCTTTGTGGTAGAAACTTCGTTTCCAATGCTGGTAAACGTGGGTCCGATAACCTCGGATGCTCTGAGTGGTGTATTTCCTTTCTTTACGCTGAAAATCGGCGAGCAAGTTTGCAATTGCGGCAAGTTTTAGTCGTCAAATAACAATTTCCAAAACATGTGCCCACTCCAATTATACAGTAACTTGCTAAGTTTAAATCCGGGATCAAAGAAATTAAAAAATAGTTTTCAAAATGAATTGAAGAACACAGGGAAATCCAATTTCCATGAAGAACTGCTATGGAACTTGTTATCCGTTGAGATCTGAATCTTGTCGGTGACACCGTTTATCCAGAACCTCATTTCGATCGAACTTGGCTACTTTTCACATTGATATTTTGTTTGGATATCATTAAGTTTTGAAAGCTAAATCATATAGTAATGTTCTTCTTTACAATTAAATGTAAAAGCACGTACAAATACAACTTCCATTCCCTACTGCTTTTTCGATGGACTGGTTTCTTTTCATTAGTAATTTCGAAAATATTTCGATAACTGGGGATTTGGCGCTATCGTCAATTATGGGCTATAATCGTTTGCTTCTGTCATATCAGCAAGACCATGGCCGAAATACATTAGTTCTTGCTCTTTGGCGTCCACAAATTTGGCGATAATAGGGAAAATTGCTAAGTCTTATAGTTTTCAAACTCTTCCCACAATTTCTACACTGTCCAGGGGAATTATCATAACGTAGATCGTAAAATGTGCAGAATTGGCGAAAACATTTCCCCACTGCTTAATAATTCCGTGGCGCCAAGTTTGTGGACCTTTAAGAAATTAAAATGAAGCGAAGCTAAAAGACGTAACCATGGTAATGCAAAACAAAACATTAGCAATTTTAATGGAGATTAGATTTATTCGAAGTTTATTTTTAACGGCTTGTAACTTTTTTTTCCTTTGGAGATAGAAGGTTATTTTTTCGACCATAGGTCGAGATATTTCTAAAGTAAAAAAATGTCGCATTTTCCAACGGTGTCACAAAGAAAACTGTGGGACAATTCCTTCACTTTTTATTGATAAATTTAATGAAGAAAGTATTGCCAAAATTTCAGCTTAGCCTAAAAAAGTTCGAACTAAAAACGCAATTTACTCCCGTCGTAATGAAGTTAGAGCATTGAAACAAATTGCTTAGAACGCGAAAAATTCTACCCTTTTCAACGATATAAAATATTAATATGTGCAAGTAATTTTTCACCCCTTTAATAGCCAATAATAGGCAATTTACGTGAAATTTGGGCCTAAATTGGAATTAAAAAAAGAACTATTTATCGGATTTTTTCGAACTATAGCCTATGTTACTCAGTAAGAAAGCACTTTTCATATAGTGAAAGAATTTTTCAAATAGGTGCAGGGGTTCCGGAGATTACCTCGAACATATAAACACACAAAAATCCGCCCTCTCTCTTTATAATATTAGTAAAGATAAGGTATAGTTTCAGAAGCGAATTAGTACCCCCTCCCCCCCCCCCCCCCGTCGTGAAAAGGAAGGGGTAATAAGTTTTAAAAGTGTGTATCTGTGCGTCAATTTGTGGCAGCGTAGCTCTTAAACAGGTGAACCGATTTGGGTAGTTCTTTCTTCGTTCAAAAACTGACTTTATTGAAAGTGTTCTTAGCTTGGCCTCGATTTTGTAGAACTTTAATTACCGGAGATATTAATTAAAAACCGACTTAACGTTTTTCACAATGAGGGTAGTAAAAACTTACCCGTACGTTAAAAATATTGGCCCTAATTGAAACAACGAAGTTTTCTGCGTTTGATACTAGTTTGAAACTTCCAAGTTATACAAAAGGACTTACTATAATCTTGTTAAGTAAATTTTAAATGCAATAGGGAAGTTGCAACCTATTAAATGTTCATATTTTAACTATTGGATATTGTTAATTGACCCTCAAAACTAAAAAATTCACCATCGCCTAATTTTAAAACACCATGGTTGATTTTACGCGCAAAAGTGCGCTCTTCTGAAACGTCACGAGCCTACGTCACAGGGCGCGAATGGACAGCCTTCCGCCGAAGATCCCTTGTTTTCGCTAAGGGACATTTTGAGCGCACTGATATTTTTATTTTTTAGAAATTCAATAATCCTTTTGAACACACTATGGAGGCCGGATTCGTTAAAGCACAATCTAAATAACCTTCCTCAAATAATATCAATGATGATATTCGAATATTTCAGAGAGGATGAGAGGTTTAATGTTCCAGAAACGCGAGGAGTTTAATGCGAGGAGATAAAGCCTTTTACGTTTCGTCTTCGAATTCGAATGCACGTTCTTCGGTTTCTCCCACGACATGGGAACCGGTTCGCTAGCGTTTCTCTCCTATCGGAAGAGGGCTTGATGTCACTTCCTGTGCCATTTGACGTCACAAGGGCTTGAACTTTAAAAATTAACTAAAAAAAAATTACTTATCGTGTCGCAAAAATTTTTTCACCTATGATGTTCATACATGTTACACTATCAGATAAAAATAAAATTGAAAAATCGAAAACTTCCCTATTCTAAGCCTTTATACGCGTGATTGGTAGCGATTTCATAGTCGGAAGATAAGGAGAGAAATCTCAATGATTTAAAATTTCTATCTGCTGTCAATTCATATTTGTTAACAATGTGTGTTCTGACCCGCGAAATTCATCTTCGTATGAGGTTCTTTTTTATATTTTTAAATTTAATATTAGTTTTTGTTATTGATTTGGGATTTCTGTTATTCTTCATTTTGGTTTTCTCGGCATCCTTCAAAAAAAAGTGAGACTAAATACTCTACTAAATAAAGAATAAATACCTTTGTGCTGAGAATTAAAAAGTCAGTAATCCAACGTTATTAAGCACAAAACTTGCAAATGATTGCAGACACGTGTTTCGATGTTACAAGAAACACCTTTTTCAATGCAAAGAAGTGTGAGCTTTTGGATGAAAAGTCATCCGAGAAAAGCCGGATGACTTTTCTCGGATGACTTTTCATCCAAAAGCTCACACTTCTTTGCATTGAAAAAGGTGTTCCTTGTAACATCGAAACACGTGTCTGCAATCATTTGCAAGTTTTGTGCTTAATAACGTTGGATTACTGACTTTTTAAATACTCTACTGTTTGTAAAGGTGTTCCTGGCTCCGTTATATCGTCTGTCGGAGTTAGTTAGGTGGAATGGGTCAGCACTGCATTTATGCTGAAATAAAATGCGAAAAATTATTTCTAGCCTATCTAGTAGCAGCTTTACCACTCTTGCTCCTGTATCCTACATCTACCGAGCAAGCTAGAAATAATTTTTCACATTCTATTTAAGCATTAATGCAGCGCTGATCCATTCCTTCTAACTCTCCCTCAATTTTTACGGAGATTTCTTTGAAGAGTAAATCATAGTCTTGACTATATTTTCGCCGTAGATGACATTTTTTGAAGAAACAGTGCCATTATTCTGACGGGAATACCTTCCGTAACAAATTTTACACTTGGATAGTTGAATTGGGTTAAAAAAAAAAATTTGAGATCCGTACCCGCGAATCTACTTTTTTAACGATCCGTCACATCACTACTTTGCAATATTATCATATTCCACTTAATTTTAATGTAAGAGAACATTCTCAGATGGACAGATATTAAGTTATGAGTTATGCATAATTGCAGATAAACAAAGTTTCCCATTATACCTATTGATTTGCTTTTGCCTTAGGAACAATGTTCACTTTATTTACATGAAGAATTTAATTTAAAGCAAGGATTCAATGCCAACACAATGTAAATTAAACCTTCTGTATAACACATAAATAATCATTGTGAAGTAAAGTAATATAATGTCTGCAGAATCGGGAACCGTTACATTCCTTTACCTGTACCCAATTGTCATTCAGCAACAATGAAGGTTTAAATACGTTTTATAAAGTAGTAATGAGTCATTTTATTTTAAATGGTGTGCCCATCATCCTAGTTTGCGATTCTACTTATTTTTTTCTTAAGAAGACACATCATCTTTAAATGTTAAGTACCCTCATTTTTTTCGTTCTGATGTTAATTTGATTTTACTTATACAAATACAAATACAAATGCAAAAGTGACGACCAGCAACAGGCTCTGGGCCCAGCTAGACTGGTCCTAGTCAATTTACAATCCCCAGTGAAGATCAATGGCCCCTTAAAACTGTCTACTCCTTTGCTCATTACCACCTCTTCCGGTAAGCTGTTCCAAGGTTCCACTACCCTGCTAAAATAATAATTTTTCCTAATATCCATGTTAGCCTGAGATTTAAATAGCTTAAAACAATGACCCCTTGTCCTGTTTTCATTGCTAAACTTTAGCCCCGTAACATCTTTCGTTTTAATAAATTTAAACAGCTGAATCATGTCCCCTCGGTCTCTTCTTTGCTCAAGACTGTACATTTTTAGCCTTCTAAGCCTGGAATCATAATCTAAGTGGGAAAGTCCACTTATTAGCCTTGTAGCCCGCCTTTGAATCCTTTCCAATACATTAATGTCTTTCTTAAGATAAGGAGACCAAAACTGAACAGCATACTCCAAATGGGGTCTTACCAAACTTCTATATAAGGGCAGAATGTTTTAATAGATAGCATAACATTATGTTTCAATTAAAAATTAAACTCCTTCTTCGAATCAATTATGTTTAGAGGGGTGGCCGACCACTGGGTACTCAGAGCCCGATCATTCTGATATTCGACATGGGACATGTGGCACATTTATATTTCAAGGCCTCCCTAGGGCTTGACAAAGATTTCTGAAGGTACTGCACTGTAAAAAATCTCGGAAAACTCTCTGAATATATAAAAAAGTTTTCCGTAATACACAGATTCGTACGCCCTCCGCAGTTTTCTGAAATAATCAAAAACGTTTCCCGTATAGCAAGAAAGTAAGAGTCGACGCATGCGCAGCTCACAATTTTATAGTCCAGCAGAAAATCTAAACTGAAACTTTCGAAAGCACGCAATGAAAACAAGTGGTGACTCATGTATGCGAAGTAACACTCATCAAGGGGATTAGTAGAAGTTTTGTTCCTCGCATGAATTCACTGAAGATAATTTTAAAGTCTTATATTTTCTTGCTTATATATCGTCATGAGATTGAATTTGAAGCTATGTCACTTATTTTTAAGTACGAAGTGCAAATTCTCGACGCATGCTCGCGGAAGGAATACTAACTGAAATTAAAAACCAAATAACTGCCGAGAGGACGCCATGTAAATTCATTGCGTCGCATAACTTGTGTAGGTAATTTACTTTTTTCTTGGATACTTTTCTTCTTTCAACCAAATGGGTAATTTTTGTTGGCAGAATTTTATTCTGTCATAAAAATCACCTTTTTGGTGACCAAAGCCTGCAAAAGACCACCACCGACGAATAGGTAAGTCGCTTTGCAACTCTATTACTTTAAAGAGATTTAGTTCATATAAATCTCGTTAAAAAAAACTATTTTCTTCAGTATAATTATTTCGTTGTGAACTATTGCAATTTGAAAATATTTTACATTACATAGAACACATATTTAAAGTGCAAGTGTGTCTAGTTTTATTCTGTAAAATTTATGAATTGAAGATTATAAAAAAATTAAATAAGTGTTATTGTGTACTTTGTTTTTATGTGTCAATCTCAGTTAATATTTGGCTGAACATTTATGTATCAAGCATTATGAATTAAATGTTATAATATGCAAATTGTCAGGTTTGATAGTTCGTCTTTAAGGTTGCATGTTTTCATTCTCTTGTAAACAGTGTAGCTAGATTGTATGAAGTAAAAAAAAAAAAAAAACTATCTCTTGTAATTAGGAACATAGTGCTTCAGTATTATCTAAATGACGATACCTCTTTAAATATTTGCATTAGCGAAACGCTTTAAATTAGTTAAATGTGTATTAATTTACTTAACAAATAAATACATATATGTATTTAAAAGTGTCTTCATTTTTTTCGTTTTACGAGCCTCAATTTTACCAAAAGCAAAAAAAAAAAAAAAAAAAAAAGACTTAATAAAATAATTTTGTATTTTTACACCATATTAAAGTATTTGACTTATAATTTATATGATACTTTGATTTATAATGTATATGATGTTGCTTTTTCAAGGGGGGGGGGGCGCTTCATAGCATTTTATGGTGCACCATCACTCTTATGGTGGGGGGGGGGGTATTCTCGTATATATGAAATGGAATAATCATGTAATAGAGTTCAATGTTTTAATAAATAAAATATATAATGCATTTTGCGCACACTGTAAAAATAAAATCAGTAACCTATTTTGAATAAGTATTTATATTTGTGATGAGCTGGAAAAGGGCAAGAACAGAAGAATCAACCCGAATGGTTCCAGCAGGGGGATTTGGTGTCATATTTAAATTCATCAATTTCTCTGTTGGTACTTTTCGGTACACTTTGTTCGTCAGAGAAATTGACTTGAGGTGAACGAATTCCTGAACGCGAAGGGTAGGTAAGTCCTGTCAAATTTTATCCGAAGATAAAAGCTATCAAGTTTGATACAAGATATGTTTTTAAGTTCTGCATTAAAAATACAATATGTTGATAGTTTTGTCTTGAAAATATTGAGAAAACTGAAGTTTAAGATTGTTTAACAAACAATCCCCACTTTTCAGAAGGTACCCCCCCACTCCAATTCCCCGACAATTTTGTGATTAGGAATGAAACTAGTAGATTATTTCATAATTTTTCAAAAATTTATAACTGTGCATATGTTATGCTGTTTACCATGCTATTTGTCATTAGAAATTCCAAAAAAAAATCCACGAATGATTCTAAAATTGCTTGTATTATTGCTCTTAGATATGAAAGAATTGAAACTGATATGGTATGCAATACTATAATAAATAATTATATTTTAGAAAAAATCACGGAAAAAGGATTCCGAAATTCTCGGAAACGTTTTTGAAAATTGTTTGGAGAATTCCGAAATACTCGGAAACGTTTTCGAAACTTTCATGAACCACAGCTGCACAGAATACTCAGAAACATTTCTGGAAATTACGGAAAGAGGATTCCGAAATATTCAGAAACGTTTCTGAAAATTACGGAAAGAGGATTCCGAAATACTCAGACACGTTTCTGGACATTACAGAAAGAGGATTCCGAAATACTCAGACACGTTTCCGGACATTACAGAAAGAGAATTCCGAAATACTCGGAAACGTTTTCGAAAATTTCATGAACCGCAGCTGCACGATATACTCAGAAACGTTTCCGAATTTTTTTTACAGTGTGGGCATGAAATTTATTTTGTGCCCCCCCCCCCTTCATTCAATATAATGAAGTTATAAAATATTTCGATACTTGCGTATTAACAGAACCATGCTAAATTTGGTGGTACCTCATATCACAATATCTTAATATATAAAAATCAATGTCCTGAGATAACATATATATATATATATACATATATATATATATCAACGCACAGCCAAAACCACTGAAGCTTCAGACTTGAAATTTGGCAGGCATGTCCGCGTGATTACAAAAGTAACCACTAAGAAAGGATTTTTCGAAATCTCAATTAGTTCGGGAGAAATTAATTAAAACCCATTAATTTCTGCGAAATTAAAACCTGTCATTGAAATTCAAATCCCTTATTTTCGAAGGCTTTCCTCCATTCAAATCATTATTCAATACTTCATCTCAACTTTTGGTCGATAGCGAACTATAAATTTGATATTGTTTTTGTTTCTCACGTGATTCTTCGAGGCTTTTCTCAAGTCAAATCATAATGTTTCTGTCTATTGCTTTCATTTTTTCAAAACTAGAAACGAAGTTTTTATGAACATCATCACAGGCGGACGATCCTTTTGAATTTAGAAGAGTGCAGTTTCCTGTTTAAGTTTGTTTTGCAATAACCATTAATAAGTCAGAAGGACAGACATTAAAAGTAGCAGGGATCGATTTAAGAGAAGACTTTTTTTCATACGGCCAATGTTATGTAGCTTGCTCCAAAGTCAGTTCATCAAGCAGCTTAATAATTTTAGCACCAGAAAAATAAAACTAAAAATGTTGTATACAAAAAAGTTTTTGCTTAAACATAGGTATATCAATAAAATGTGGATGGCCTGTGTTTGCAAAGATAATCAATACTTTAAAAGGATCGTTAATAACAGTTAAAGATCGGTTAAGGACAAGGGCATATATGTAAGGAGTCCAGGGGCCCCGGGATGCTCCCCAAATTAGAAAAAGTTATAGGTAATAAGTAATTATTATAGGGGATTTTCAAAACTAGGTGCACCAAACAGTTAACCCCTGCTAATTCCATTACCCGAGTAATGCCGGGTACGGGAATGCTAGTAGTATATACATTTAAAGAGTAGAAGAGATACAGTATACGATAATTAAATAAGATGCAGTTAAACTTTGCCGGTTGCAGTAAACCATAAATATCAAAATTATCTATGATATAACTTTTAATGGTAAATACAGACTAAATTTGGAGTGGTTTTAGGATTTGCAAAGAGATGAAATTTTTAAAGGGATTTTTTTATCAACAAATAAGAGATTGTTTCCTTGTCTTGGCATTTGCAAAAATATCAATATCACTGTACTCTAGATTCAGAGTGAAATCATTATTTATTTTTGATTAGCATGTGGATTTTGGGCCCCCTGAAATCTAAGAGGAGGGGCCTGTGCCCCGCATGCCCCTGCGGTAATCAGGCTCTGTGGGTACTGAATTCTTATGCATTTCCCAATAATCGGCGAGGGAAGATTGACCACTGGTTCTATACTGTTTTGTTGATCTACCCAGTAGCCAACTGCGTACCTAATATGGATTTCCTAATATTCATCAAATACTAATTATAATAAAGTATTGACGCAGCAGCAGTTTAGCTGTTTTGAGAAAAAATTTCACTTGAAACGTCATTTCTTCTAAAAAAAATGTTTAAATGTTCTGCCGAAACTTTTTTTGACAAAAGGGGGTTATTCTGCCATTTTATTGCCTCTAATGCTGATTTTAATTCTTGAAAATTAGTGATATAAATTTAGTCCACCGTTGCGTTTAGAATAAACGTTCTATTACTTAACATGTCATTACCAAATATTGATTTATCGTCTTTCTTATCAATCCATCTTACGTTTATGGTTTGATTTTACTACGGCTAATTCTTTCAAATGTTGGTAACACTTTTTATTACTGCTTTCCATAACAAAATATTTATTTCCTTGGCTTTTCTTCTCTAGGAAATTAAAATTTATTTCTTGTCTAAAATAATGCTGACTTAGCTTCAAAATTGCATTAAGTGGCTACTAATTCCATTTTAGTTTATTCATCGTACGCTAATATTTTTGTTGAATGATGTATGATTATCTTCATAACACCCCTAGTGTCTGAATTTCAATTAACCTACCTACAGGCCCGTCATTTGGGCAATCAATGGGGGGGGGGGGGAGTGGGGGGATTGACCTCTGTGGATTTTCACAACATAATGCAATTATGCATTTTTGCTTGTATTTTGATGCTTTTTTTCCTTTCAAACGAACTGAATTCATACCCTTTATCCTCCCCCCCCGGTCTTTTCCATTCATCAATTCTTCTTTCGCAGCATATGATATCATTTTAGGCAATGAAATAGAACAGGGGTTCTCAAACTTTCAGGTTCTGTAGCCTCTCTGAACACTGACATGATCACCAGGCTCGGCTCTTGGGGTAGGCAGCCTAGGCGGCAGTTTTTTGGGGCGGCAAATTTCGAAATTGAAACATATTTTTTAAAAGTTTGAGTATCTGTTTCAGCGTCAAAAAATTCTCTTCAGTGCTAAAAAATAATAATAAAATAATAATAATAATAATAATTAAGAATGTGTTCCAGTGCTTGGATATGCAAAACATAGTTCGGAAGAAATTCAATTTTATTTTAGAGCGGCGGCAAATTGCGTGATTTAAGTCTTTTTAAAATATTAACATCTGTTTCAGTGCCATGAGTTGCACTACTTGAATGTTAAAAAAGATAATTTAAAGTGTGTACCAGTGCTTGGATACGCAAAATCCCGTTTGGACTTTAACCAGAAATTCACTTTAATTTTAAGCACTTTACAATTATTTTTATTTTATTAATATATTATTATTTTATATTATTGTTATTATTATTTAATGGGAGGTGGGCGGCACTTGTCGATATCACCTAGGGCAGCAGAAGTACTAGAGCCGGCCCTGATGATCACCCCCCTCTCCCTCCGTACGTGCGTAATATAAGCGATCTAATTGGAAACTGGAGCTGATAAGGAGAGCTGAAAACAAGTAACTAAGGAAAAATCTAGATAGTTTCACACACAAAATTTAACTCAACTGTTCAAAGTTTTATTTTGAACAGCTTATTACTAGAACATATGAAATCCATGATGAAAAGAAGTAAATACAATTTTTTGAGGTAATTTAGGATCCAAGTGAGGTTGGCGTACACATTAGTCACTTTCACAACATTAATGAGAGGGTTGATTTTATTTTATCTGATGTACCCTAACGCCCCTCCCCCCTGTCGCCTAGATATTCTTTTGCACCCCCCCCCCTCGTAGGTTGAGAGCTGCTGATGTAGAAGATAAATAATAAGCGAGATGATGTGTGCATCACATGACTTCCTTTTACTCCAATTTAATTTCATTTCCCCATTACTGGCAATTTCAATGTGATTCAATTGTTTACGCTCTAAATATTCTCAATCATCTTCTGTCAAAGTATGAATAAAATATTTTAAATTAGGGCGCGTTAAATTACGCGAACCCGTTTATAACTTGATTTAAGGCCCCTATGATTCGACGCATCAGCTTTAAATTAGCCATTTTGGATCGGAGCACGTGTTTGAGTGGTTGTCTTTTCTGGCGAGTTATTGCGTTTCATGATTTTCCCCTGCGAGAAATTTAGAGGCTCGTGAATTGGTTATTAAATAAAATATTACTTTTGACCAATTTGGAAAAACCCGAAACGTTGTTCTGGTAACCCTAGCTCCACAACAATAAAAAATCCGATCCAAACTTAAGCTGATACGTCGGCCTATTTATATAGTGGCTCTAGCTTGATCCGAAAGTGCGGAAATACGACTTTGCAGAAGAATCAAGCAATCAATGGTTGCATTCACTAACATAAAAAAAAAAAAAAAAAAGTGTAACGTTCCATCACAGAAAATTTCATCTGGATAGTTTCTGGAAATATCTGTAAAAATTTGGAAGTTACTTATATAACTACATTTGCATAATTTATTGTATTGAATAAAGAAAATATAAAAGCAATAAACACATTTTAGAATCAAAATAATATAAATGTGTATTGATGATTTGTTTTTCGCTAAATGGCACGTCTTTGGAATAGAAGCTGAAAGAAGTCCTGTATGCATTCATACAATTTTTGCTAACCCAATCTTATCAATACCATGTTTTCTTTCATACACGCTGTCAAATTTCATGTGGCAAGCTTTCTTTCAACACGTTGCCTACTTCTGCATTCTAAACTCGATTTTCGAGAAAAATAAAAGTACAGTACAATCTGTTACAGCTCTATTTCGGCTTAAAGCGTTGTTTCCTTGTGAATTGTGTTCTTTTCTATTGAAATTTACCTTTTATCATTACTGCAATTTGTACTCAGAATATCAAATAAATAGTAAAATTCGAAGGAATGTTTAGTATTGTATTGTATTTTACATCTCTAAGCGTATTTACACGCATTATAAATCGAAAATCTGCTTCAAAAATTTGGTCTAGCGTACATTTACGGTTTGTATGTTGAATAAAAATTACACATCGAGGGAATGGGGGGGGGAGTGGGGGGGCAAAGGTAATTTACGTAAAGGACTAAAGATCAACCCATTCCCCACCCGCCCTCCCTCTCCCAAAAAGGCAACTAATGATTGCACTAGCGCATTTGAATGTTTTTGATTTTTTGTTTAAATTGAGAATGTCAAACGCTCGACAATTCTAAAGGTTGAAAGAAAAAAAAAAATGTTCATCTTTTATTTCCCTGCCATCTTCCATATCATGCTGACTGAGTAGTGAGCTGGTTAGGCGGTGGCCCTTACGTCCAAAGGAGCAGGTTCAAATTTAGCTTCAGTCGGTGGATTTTCAAGAGGTAGAAAATTGAAAGTGTACATGTCGTTTGATTGACGGCACATAAAAAGATCCCTTGAAGTACGAATTCTACTCCGTATGGTGAATTTTGTTTGGAATTTTCAAAAGTCATATTGAACTTGAATCAAACCCTTTTTTAGAAAACTTTTAATATAATTCCCGTGCACATTCCGAATATTCATCAGGCTTTGAATACTCTAGGAAAAACGAAATTTCTAGTGGAGTTTCGCATCGAAAAGAGTCCAGGTGCCTCCATCTAGTGGGAAAATTCTCTTGGTAAGACATCCACCGATAATGGTGCTACAAGGAAGAATGGATGCTGTATTAAGGGATCGCTCTATATCTGCAAAAGGTAAAACCACTAATGCAGACCCATTAGAATAACAGAGAGATCTTCCTTTTCATGCTTAGAATGTGATTTTTTTTTATGGACTTAACACTTTTCGTACATTTCTCTCCTCCGCAATGAATTTAACTTCTCTAAAAGGTGTCAAAAATATTTTAAAAATTTGAAAAAAAAAAAAAACCCTAGCAACATCTCTGCCCTTAATTTAACGCGGCTCTACTGTAGTAAAAATAATTTTCTTAGAATTTTTAGACATAAAGAAATAAAACGCCGGTTTTCGTACCACAGACAACGCGGTTTCAGCGCACTTTTATGTTTGTGACTGCATCTATAGATTTGTTTACTCGATTAATGTTTGAAGTTGAAGCTTCTGGCAGTGAAAAGGGATTATGCTGCCGAAATTTGTTTTAAACAAATAGCAACTGTTTAAAAGTATCATTTGTTACATTTCATCTGTAAATGAATGTTCACGCAAAGCTATTGATTTTTAGTGCGAATTTATTTTCTGTCAGAGAAAATGGAAGATACATCCAACTGGAATAAAAGATTTGAAAAATGAAATATATTTAGTAAATGGAAAACTGAACACGTTTACACAATGCATCATTTACGTATACTTATTAAATTTATTTCCAGTAGAGAGAAAGAAATTTCGATACTAACGCCAAGTTTTATTAATTTATTGAGAAACAAAGGATGAAAAATGTTTTTAAAATGAAAAAAAAAAAAAATCTGCATTGTTGTCGGTTTCAGTTTTTAACGTTGATAAAATATAGATTTTTTAAAAACTTGAAAAATGACAATGAAAAGGAAATGAATCATGATATCACCAAAAGGCATATTTAATTGTATTTTGTATCATTTATGAATGGAATCATGCGCAGGAGTTAAAAATGTGTCTACAACAATGGGAAACCATTTAATGTTTTCTGAAGTCAAAACATTCCTGATATTCTGATAAAATGGGAAAGAGACAATATTTCAGTTTCTGATTTCTTAAATGTGCTCATGACAGAGGAAACAAATTGTTTCAAAGGACCATGAATTGATATTATTGTTATAAAGATAGCTAATGTATTTTGTCAGAAGAAAATAAATTAAAAGAATTCTTAATCAAAGAAGTTTTGTGAGAAAACGAAACTTCCATTAAGGTAAATAATAAGTATATAAATTTCATGTTTTTTTTTCTTATAAAAAGCTTTTTAATGTAAAAAGACTAATGATGGAAAGTTTCTTTCAAGATGGAAATGTAATTCTATCTTATTTATCTTTTGGCAGTGGCGTATCTTGCATCGGTGATACGCGGCGGTGATTTGAACGTGAATTCCTCCGCTATAATAATAACAATAATAATAATAATAATAAAATAAATAAATAAATAAAAGGTTTTAATGTTCCACGTAAACATGAAATTCATACAATTTTGAGAAACAACTACACTTGTGTACAACGAAATTGTGAGTGGATTAATGTAAGAAAAAAAAAAGACACGCGCACACACACACAAAGAAAAAAGAAAATGATGGTCTTTTATTTATTTCAAACGTATGTCAAACACAAGAAGAGATGATGAGTTTCAGGTTTTTGGTTTAAGAGAAAGTAACTACTAGGTCTTAGTACTGACAATATGAGTCTAATTCTGAGTATAATGTTCACTCCATGATATGGACTGCGGTAGGTAGAACCGTGTCCCCCCCCCCCCCGAAATTTGTTTTTTCAAATTTGTAGTTTTAAAAATGCATATTAGCTTTATATTTTTCAAAAACTTGCAATTTCAATTTGGATGTCAACCCCCAAACCGGTGACATCCGGTTCGGACCGCACCCCTCCTCCTAGTGACGCCACTGGTAATGGTTATTCTATTATAAATGTAGAGACACTTGAAATCCACATGGAGCATCAAATAAACTTATCGGCTGTTCTCTAAAATCAGATTTTCTTCAGTCGTTTAAAACCCAATATAAGATTCGATTTTCAACAGGCAATAGATGAGGTAACTTTCGCTTGTGAACGATCTATTTTCTTAATGGAATCTAGGGTACCATTCTGCTAGTGCGGTGTATTTGCCGTTGAGAATAAGAAAGAGAACCAATAGTTCTCCCGTGTCATTAGTCGCTTTGACATCAAGAAAAAGAGATGTTCTTGTTAATTTTTAGTTTTTGTTTGGCAGTACGAGTTTACCCTTGTTCATGCAATTTGCTCATTTTCAATTGCCACCGTGTTAAAAGAAAAGTACCGAATTTGAGTTTGATACAGCGCGAAAATATTAAGGAAATTATAGGTAATGTTCATATAAAGGATTCAAAACATATTTTAAATGTTGGTTTTACTAAGGGGACTGGAAAAAAATCGTTTTTTTTTCAAACAAAAATTATTTTTAATATTTTTATTTTAAATCAACGATTTAATTACTCTCGTTATCAACAGCCTTTTGTCATCTAGTACGAAAAATTTCAATTCCGGATAGATAAAAATTGTTTAATATTTGGAGCAAAAGATCTAGAAATGACATCTTGGATATAAGCCAAATTTTCAAGTTTTTGCTTCATAAAAAATGTTTTAGCAAACGGAAGAGAAAGGAATCAGATGGTATAATTTGTGGTGAGAATATTTTCACTATTATTAGCAGAAAAGGAGTAATAGTGAAGCATGATAATGCAAGATCACACAGCTCAAGGCAAACTCTTAAAAAGAAAAGAGCTGTGGTGGGCTGCTTCCCCACCTTATTCGCCTGACATTGCATCATCTGATTCTCTTTTACCCCGATCTTTATGTGACAAAAAGAACTTGAAAATTTGTCCGCTATTCAAAATGCCATCTCTTAATTATTTTGTCGAAAAAACATTCAATTTCTAGAGATCAGAGATTGAAAATTTTTGCATTACGTGGCAAAAGTTTGAGGCTAAAAAGGGTAATTACATCGTAGATTAAAAATAAAAACTTTAAGAATTTTATCTGTTTGAAAAAAAAAACGAAAATACCTTTTTTTGTCCCCCAAGTAATTTTAAAAAAGGCAAACTCTTCTCCATTTTTTTTAAATGCTTGTTTTTTTTTTTTTTTTTGGAGCGAATTATGGTTTCACGATAACAAAAATATACCGAGAGTCAACTGACAGAAAATATATCGTCTGAAAAGCTAAACATATTTTTTTCTCTATAACTGTAGATCGCGAGAAGTACTTGCATGCATTCGCATGGGTGATGAGGAGTTTCTATAACTGTAGGTCGAATTAACTTTTTTTTTTTTTTAATGTTACCTGATTTTCCATCAAGTTTTTTTTTACATGCGGATTGCAGAGCTGCCTTGAAAAACAATTTATCAGCAAAATTTCTGTTACATGCAAGAAAATTCATGAATTTTGTTTGTGTCTTTTATAAAGTATAGTAATTCTTTTTCGTCCTTGTCGTTAAAATACTAATAATTCTGACACACATATTAAATTTTAAAAATACTGTTAACTCCCCTAAATTTTTTTCACTTATCAGCTATTTATTTAATCCAATAAGAGAAATTCATCGAAGCAATGAAAATGATTTTGTTTGTTTGATTCATACACAAAGCAGATTTTTCAGTAGATTTAAATTACCTTAGAAAATGCGGAACAAATCAAATCTGAAGTTTCTACTTGAAAAAAGTTTAGGTTCCAAAGGTGAAGAAGTTGAATTCATTTAGTTGAAGAAATACAAGTATGTAATTTATTTTTCGAACATTTAGACTGGAAACATTTTGTAGCATGTAAATGTGAAAATAATTCTAAAAATAATTCTTAAAATAACAATAATAATTATAATAATAATTATTATTATCATTAGTATTACTATCATCATCATTATTATTATTATTGTTATCATTGTTATCATTATTATTGTTGTTGTTATTAGTTAATTACTGTTAGACAATGGTTTTGGAATTGGTTTCAAAAAATCCAATGAGAATATTCTGAATCTAACTTATTCATAGGTTTATCTACAAATAAATAAACGACATGTCAAAATAAATGACGCTTATTAAAGAATGTTAATTTGCAGTTTATTTTCTGTTATTTACCGCGTATTTATTTCCTGCACTAACTGAATCAATTGAACAAACAAAATACATTTCAGCACCAAGAAAGTTCTTTTGCGGTAAATATGTTGAAATTTATTTCAATAAAATTAGAACGCAACGAAACATGAAAATATTTAAACTACTATTGAAAGATAATCATTTTTAATTAATCCACCTTGATCCCAAATGGAATTTTATGTTTCAAGTCGAAATACTTTTCAAGCATTGAATTAAAACTTAAAGTAAATCTAAATGCATTTCCAACTTTGAAAAATATTTTAGCACGTTTTGTGTAATATTTCACGCATTTCAAACACATTAAGAGAAAAATTGGCAGATGATTTTGCATTTCTTTTGTTGTTATTTTGAATGTGAAAATGGGTTCATAACTAAAGAAATGTACATTGAATTTTGTGTGGAAATTTTATTTAGTTTTTCAAGGTAATTTTGATTCATGCTGGTTACATTGACGTCACTTAAACATTTTTCATTGGACTTAAAGAAAGCTAGAAAGAACAGTGCTCAAATTTTTCAAAAAGTTGTGAAATCAGCTTTCTACTCTTTCTTTTACAAAAACATTGGCAATGTTGTACCCAGCTCGCTGCTCCACTCAATAATTTTGAATTCGTTGTTTGGAACCTATTTTTGACGTTGTTGAAAGTGCTTTTCTTAGGTTGTTATATTCTATGCCATGTTATAAGAGGTAGAAGCTTTGATGTTGTGAAGTACGAAGGAGTTTTTAAGCATTTAGGAATTTAACTTTGTTGCATTAAATTTCATTTTGTTGCTCCGCTTTTATGTAAAAAAATATTTTGCATCCCACTTCTAATGTTCCTCTCGATTACCCTATACGGCAGGGTGACATTGAAACAGGCGAATAATCAATTTTTTTGTCGTGTCTATCAACTTCAATTAGATATAGCCGTGAGTCTTGATGACGGTCTTTAGTATTCATTAATGTTTTGGTACATAGTTCTACCGATAAGGACAAAACTCATATTCTCCTTAGAACAGCACTTATAGCTGGGCAGTTAAAAACGTGACCAGGGTAAAGAGCATTTGGGCAATTACCACAAAAACCATAGACTCTCTTGCGTTCCCTCTCGAGCTTCATTCCTCTGTGAGGATAAATTCTTAGCCTGGCAGTTAATTTTGTGGTGATTCGATAAGTTCTAACATTAGAAAACTGGTATTGCGATGGAATTTGCTTTTCTCACAACTTAGATTTAGCTATTGCATTCGTATCTTCTAGAGCAGCGTTTCTTATTTGTTTGATAAATGGATCCCTTTTCAATGTCCACTTTCTTCGTGGGGCTCCAGTGTTATCCTTAATAGTATAGTTTGCATGCAGAATTCTAGGAATGGTTTATTTTCAATAAAAGCGCTTTTTTTTTTTTTTTTTTTCGTTTAGCAAAAACATTTTTCGACTAAAAACACTAATTTAAAAATAAGTCAAATTTCTCTGAATACCATCTACAACTCGTTCCAAAGAAAATTTTAAAGTTTTAATTTAAATGATATGAGTAGTTCCTATTTTTACTATGAGAGATACATCCTTCTGGCTTTCTGGGAAAACGTTGCATTCTCAGATCAAGTTCAGCATTGTGTCTGTGATGGGATTGAGTTTCTGTTGACAGGTAAGTTGATAACATAAACTTAATTGCAAGTACTAAAAATGCCAACTAGAAATTTTGTGGTAATTGACATTCATCTTTAAAATTGAAACAGGATTTCACTAGATGGTATTATTTAACATTTGGGGCGCAAAGAAGGATCATTTGCCATGTCAATAGAAGAGTCGTTTTATGGAGCTGACATAATTAAAGGTCATACATTGACAATAAAATGGTTTTTTAATTGATATTTTCTCAGCGGAAAATACTCATTAGATACTTAACTCAAACCTAATTTTAAGTTACTTATTTAACAGTTTTGTAAAAAAAATAAAAAAATAAAAATAAGAAACGTTGTTCTAGAGTAACGTTATAATTGTCAAAGTTTAGATTTCTGTCTTTGTCGGCTAACTTATCTGAATTTTGGTCGCCTGCAATATTAACATGTGCGAGTTATAACAATTAATTTTAAATGAAATTAATAATTAATGTTTCTTAATTTTTATTAGCTATGCAATAATTTAGGTACACACCAACGAAAGAACAAATTATTTTATTATAAACTTGCATTGAAAAATTATTTTTAGTTTTTTGCAGTAAATTTCTCCCTCACGGGAAAAATTTAAAAAATGGAAAAATTTCACTTTTTTTACCAATGGGCAAAGTAAAAGATATTATGTGTCTAATAATGTAGATTGTATTTTACAATTAATAATAATTTTGAACAAATTAATTGGAAAATACAAGAATAAATGAAGCAATAAATGGGTAAATGAGTAAAATAATTTTTTTTTGAGCAATCACGATTGCTTATTGTTCTCACTTGACTGTCCTTGGTGTTACGCTGATTTTATTTCCCCCCGCCTCCCTCAGCCAGCACCACCACCGATGCTGCTCCTCTAGCGAAAACCGTCCAGGTTGCGTGTAATATCCTACACACACACGCATGCAAACATACACCTATACACACACGCATGCAAACATACATCTATACACACACGCATGCAAACATACACCTATACACACACGCATGCAAACATACATCTATACACACACGCATGCAAACATACATTTACACACACACACACAGACACACACAAACACATGCACACACACGCATATATACAGACACCTACACATACACACACACCTACACATTCACACAGTTACCCAAACACTCATGCCTGCACATAGACACAAACACGCATGCCTACACACACATACACATATCCCCACACACAAACACACATACACATATCCCCACACACAAACACACATACACACAACTACCCCCCCCCCCACACACAAACTCATATGCCTACACAAACATAAACATACCCCGCCCCACACACACAAAAAACTTACCCCTCCACCACACACAAACACATGCACACAAACGCATACATACAGACACCTACACATACACACACACCTACACATACACACAATTACCCAAACACTCATTCCTGCACGTAGACACAAACAAGCATGCTTACACACACATACACATACCCCCTGACACAAACACACATACACACAACTACCCACACACACACACACACAAACACACATGCCTACACACATACACATACCTCGCCCCCCACACACAAACAAACATACCCCCTCCCTCCCACACACACAAACACACACGCCTACATACACACACATACTCGTGATTGCGAAAAACATAATTTGAATTCAAGACGTCAAAGTTCAAATTAATTATTTTTTTTTTGCGAATAAAAATAGTTTCAGTAATGCAAAAATATGAAAGACTAGTGGTACCCGCACGGCTTTGCCCGTAATAGAAAATTCAAAGGTCTTTTGGTTCGCCTGTATATTTACAAATAATGTATGGGGAATTTTCTCGTAAAATTGACTTGTGCCCATGTTACGGTTCCACGTAATGATAATTTCGTAATTTACTCGTCCATCTTATGAGAATTTTGTTCTTAAAATTCCAATAGAGAAAGAACCACATCGAATTTTCGAAAAATCGCTTCGAGGTACACACCCCCATGCTAGAAACTAACTTTGTGCCAAATTTCATGAAAATCGGCCGAACGGTCTACGCGCTATGCGCGTCACAGAGATCCTGACAGACAGAGATCCTGACAGACAGAGATCCGGACAGACAGAGGGACATTCAGCTTTATTATTAGTAAAGATAAAGATAAATATAAAGAAGATAAGTCGTTATAGACAGTCGTCTGCGTATTTCGCGGGATTTTAATTGTTGTGAAAAGATCGGAAATATTATCTCACTGATTTAAAATGTTTAACTGTTGCCATCTTATGTTTATTAACAAATAGAATATTTGTAATTAATTCAAGCAATGCCTTTGAAACAACTTTCAATTTTTGCTCTTTGCTTTGCTTTTGCGATAATTCGGAAATGGGGAAGGTAGTCAAGTTTTTATATGCATAATTTTATTTTTGCTGGGAATATTGCTTTCTCGTCAAGCATGGAAATGGATCAGAATTCATAAGATAGATATAGAAGAAAGTTTCGTGACGCCCACAAAATAATAGTTTTTTTTAATCATTTTTTTTTTCAAGTAAACGTTTATTTCTAATTAGCCGAATAACAATTAAAGTAAACTGTTCGAAAAAAATATGCTCCAAATTTCATTATTTTATCTTTATGAGCTCTTGATTTATAAGAGTTTGAATGAAAAAAATTGGGGAAAATTGCATCATGGAGAAAAACGTGTTTTTAAAGTTTTAAAATTAAATAAAATATTAGTGAAATGCATGCAACAAAAATAACCACATTTTTCGTTCTAATTAAGATAGAAACGAGATTCAAACGTCCTTTTAAGCAAAAAAAAAGTGTTTTAAATGATAAAAAAAAACGCAAACTTTGACGATTTTTTTGTCTTGAACCCCCTTGATTCATGCTGAAAAAAGCAACCCAAAATGAAAATATAAAGCCCTTGAAATCACTAAAATTAACTTAGCTTTACACTGAAACCGATGGGTACCAGCTGGGGATACATTTCCTTCAGACTGCTCAATAACATGGATGATTAAAGGTGGGTTCAGGGAATAATTCAGCCATTATCGGATTCGATGCGGGTCTAATACTATCGTTGCTTTACAAATAGAATTTCATTTAGGTTTTCGAGCTCTTGTTTTATCGTAATGGGTTTATGCCATTCCCCATTAATTTCTGCATTAGTCAAGTAAAGAAATCAGAAATTAGAGGAAAACTGGTTAAAAAACCCTGATTATAAACGCAGACTAAGATAATGTAGTTTTTCTTAAATGTTTTAAACAAAGTTAGAGATACATAGGGGTGTTCCCATAGGGTATGCTCCATATACGTCGTATACTCTCCTAATTTTTTTAGACATATAGCGTATACCCTCAAGCTTTAAAATATTTCATTCATAATTCAGATTCTATAATCGCATTTTTAAATTTTCCTAATATATTTATGTTAACCATATTTTCTCACAAGTAACCTTACTTCTTTATATATCTTACATTTCATAAATCTACGCCTTTGGAAGGCCTTATGGTCGCATGCACATATTCTGCATAATGGATTACTGGGAGTATACCCTCAAAAAATTGATGCGAACATCGCTGGAGATACATTATTAACTTCTACGCTAAAGTGTTCTTTAATAAAAACCTTAAACCTCAAATCACCTTTTGTACATTTTTTATTCTAAAAAAGTATTTAATTCTTTTTACTACAAGTCTTCATCTGTATTACTAGTACAATTTAATAACAAAACTCTGAATTATACTTGAAGTATTATGCTTTCTCCAACAGAAGCGATTTAGAAAAGACCATCTATTTTTTTACTAACTAATGGTACCCGCACGGCTTTGCCCGTAGTTGAAAATTAAAAGGTTATTCGGTTCGCCTGTATATTTACAAATAATGGATGACGAATTTCTCGCCAATTGGTTATGTTCATTCGCTCTCTCATTCCACGTCATGATAATTTCGTAATTTACTTGTCCATCTTATGATAATTTTGCTCCGAAAAGTGTTCTTAAAATTGAAATAGAAAAAGAACAAAATCGAATTTTCGAGAAATATCTTCGAGGTGCACACCCCCATGCTACAAACTAACTTTGTGCCAAATTTCATGAAAAGGTCTAGGTGCTATGCGCGTCACAGACATCCTACAGACATCCAAACATCCAGATATCCAGACAGAGACTTTGAGCTCTATTATTAGTAACTAGTGATACCCGCACGGCTTTGCCCGTAATAGAAAAATCAAAAGGTCTTTTGGTTCGTCTGTATATTTACAAATAATGTATGGTGAATTTTCTCGCCACTTGGCTTGTACTCATCTTACAGTTCCACGTTATGATAATTTCGTATCTCGCCAATTGGTTTGTGCCCATGTTACGGTTCCACGTTATGATAATTTCGTAATTTACTCGTCCATCTTATGATATTTTTTTTCTTAAAATTGGAATAGAAAAAGAACCACATCGAATTTTCGAAAAATCGCTTCGAGGTGCACATCCCCATGCTACATACTAACTTTGTGCCAAATTTCATGAAAATCGGCAGAACGGTTTAGGCGTTATGCGCGTCACAGACATCCTACAGACATCCAGACATACTACAGACATCCAGACATCCAAACATCCTCCGGATAGAGAGACTTTCAGTTTTATTATTAGTAAAGATAAAGATAAAGATGTAGAAGAAAAGTATTTAATTCTTTTTACTACAAGTCTTCATCTGTATTAATAGCACAATTCAATAACAAAACTTTGAATTATACTTGAAGTATTATGCTTTATCCGACAGAAACGATTTAGAAAAGATCATCTATTTTACTACTAAAATATATGATACTTTTTTTTCGAAGCTCCTTGAAGTCGTACTTTTAAGATTTCAGTTGGCTTGAGCGAAAATGGGGCGATTAAAGCAATTTAAACTTTTGGCAATGGAGTCGTTTCCAAAATTTTAAAAGTATTTTTTTCTGAAAGAACATGCTTAAAAACATAGGATTTGACCATTTTTTAAATAATTTGTTTAAGTTTAATATTTTAAAGAAATTACTAAAATCTGTGCGCTTTCATTGTTTACGCTTCTATCGTGTGACATCACAAATGATGAAATGCCATTCAGTGTTGCCAATCACAGAGCAAAATATTTAATTCGCATCTTTACTCACGTGTATTGGCAACGATATGGTTGATAGGAAGCGTAGAGCGCAATATTTAATTAGCTTTTTCATTATCATAACGTGGAAACGTGGTAGAAAGATGCGCCAAATTGCATCATTTGTGACGTCATAAAGACCACGCCTTGTTTTCAAAATCGGAAATTTAAAAAAAAATTAAAAAATAACTGTTGGGAAAATGAATGTATTTTCTGGGTCCATGTTATTTTTTTTACTCATTTTATCAATTTCAGTGGCTAAAAGTAGTACTTCTGACTGAAGGAATCTAAAAGGAAAAATATAAGAAGGTGTGCGACTTTAAAAATCGACATTCGTTTTTTTGGGGGACATCCTAATATACATATTCTCACCTCTAACGGTGGCCCTAATTGATATTATTGAGAAAATTTTCTGAAAAAAAATTCGTTTTTTGTGCAAAAAGTATCAAATGTTTTTTGATCTATAGGAAAATTATATTATCACACAACAAATTGCATTATCAATGTTAGACAGTACTTTAACATGAAAGTAGGGGGTGGGGGGAGAAGGAAATAGCATCAGAATTTAAGGATTAGTAATTTCAAATTTTACCACTTTTTGCTGAAAATTTCAAATAAAACTTCCCGAAAAGTTGAAAAAATTAAGTTTTTCAATTTTTTTTGGAGCAAAAATGAACTTCTTCGAAAAAAAAACCGTTTTTTTTTTTCCGTTTTTTAACAAAAATTTCCGGTTTTTACTTCTTTTTACAAAAAAGGAAGTATTGTATTCGCGAAAAAATTTTAACCCAAAAATGGGCCTTAATTTCCATTTTGCTCACCCCCAAATGAATATTGAGTTTTTTTTTCAACCCGACCACGCGTAGATATGTGGCTAGGACTTACAGATACCTGAAATATCCATTTTGACTATCCCCGAGTTAATTACAACGAGTTTTCTCGTGACGTCTGTATGTACTTATGTATGTGCTTATGTGTGTATGTGTGTCGCATAACTCAAGAAAGGAATGTTCTAGAAGGTTGAAATTTGGTACGTAGACTCCTAGTGGGGCCTAGTTGTGCACCTTCCTTTTTGGTTGCATTCGTATGCTCCAAAAGGGGTCTTTTGCCTCTTTTTGGGGGGGGGGGGAAATCATTGTTAATTTCGATGTAAACTCAAGTGGTGTTATAATTTGGCGGACACTTGGCGATATATCGCCAGTCTTTTGGTCGCCAAGTTTTGTCGCCAACGTGGCGACAAATTTGGTGATTAAAATTTTTTTTTTTAAATCTGGTTTTAATTTGGCCATTGTTGGTGATATTTAGAGAGTAAACTGTTGAATCATATTAAAACTGCCAATAATGAGAAAATGACATTAAATTGGAGTAAAAGGAAGTCATGTGATTCACACATCAGCTCGTTTCCTACTGTTTTCATCTCTATAAATGAGTAAATAAAATAATGAATGAATAAATAAATAAGTGAATTATTAAATGAATTATTAAATGAAGAAATGTAAACGAATTGATTAGTAAATGAATTACGTAATTAATGAAATAGATGAATGAGTAAATAAGCGTGAAGAACTATTTCACTTAGCTCCGCATGCACTTGAATAATTGTACAAAAAATGTAAATCAAAAATAAATTTTATATTCAATAAAAAATACTGAACAGAATAAAAGTAGGTACAATTTCTTTTTAAAATAATAATTACAAAAACTTTATAATTTTGTGTCAGCAAAAATAGTTTTTAACTCACTACAAAATACTACGATATGAGTAACAATGTTTGAAAATAGGCTGAATTGTCATACGCTCGGATGTTCAGAGGTAAATTTTCCCCGACAAGAAAAGTCTAATTGTGCTACTATATAGTTGCTAAAATAGTGTAAATATTCAACCATTTCACGTTGTCCCGCTATTTCACTTTACCCCACATTCCCCTACAAATAATTATTCTACTATGACCTGATAAATTCAGCATTAAATAGTTTCCTTCGAATTTCCTTTCGCCAAGTGCAAACAAGTAATATTGAAGTCTAAAATTTCGTTTTCTTGTAAATATGTGTTATTGAATAAATTCCCTGATGATGTATTGATCTGTTTGCAGAGGAAATAGAAATTCTTTCCTCACTTTCTGCCGGTGACTTAATTTGTTTGGCAAAACTAATGATTTGTTTGAGAACTTGAAAGCAAATAAGTGAAATAAGTTAAAACTGTTTGCTTTTATTTCCAATATGTGCGATTGGCACTTTGGATTTGCATGATGCACTGTCCTGGTAACCATTTGTCGATAAGGTGCAGTTCAGTACAAAGAAACTTAGAAAGTAGTCGATAAAATCTATGCCAAGCAAATCAAGTAGTAATTTATTATGTGGTGTTTTGGGAAATTGTTCGTTTGAAACACTAGTAATTAGCAAAAATATCTATAAATTTAGATAAATTTTATAATGTATTCGGTAAGAAAAATACGTAGGGTAAAGACCCCAGTAATTGGCACTTTAAGAGTTTGTCCTTAAACTTGCCTCTGTTTTCAGTACTTAGAAAAAAATACTCTCTTGCAAATATTTTTGTCTCAAAGAGTGCACATTTGTGCATCTATTTGGTTCACCAAAATCAAAAATATTTGAAACGATACTTTTATAAAAATATGTATATAAAAAGTTACCAAAATCCATAGTAATTGGCACCTGATACCCCAGTGTATGACACCTTGTGATCCAGTAATTGGCACATGTTAATAGAACTGGAAAATCACTTTATCTTTTACTTTTAAATTACATACAAATTTTATCATCATAAGAAACATGAGTAATGATAATGAAAAGTAGGTAATCTTTACTAATAATAAAGCAGAAAGTCTCTGTCTGGATCTCTGTCTGTCAGGATCTCTGTCTGTCAGGATCTCTCTCTGTCCGGATCTCTATCTGTCAGGATCACTGTGACGCGCATAGCGCCTAGATCGTTTGGCCGATTTTCATGAAATTTGGCACAAAGTTAGTTTGTAGCATGAGGGTGTGCACCTCGAAGCGATTTTTCAAAAATTCGATTTTGTTCTTTTTCTATTCCAATTTTAAGCCCATTTTTCATTTAAATTTGATAAATGGGGAAGAATGTGTTTATCTTTCATCTTCTTTATCTTTACTAATAATAAACCTGGAAGTTTCTCTGTCTGGATCTTCCTCTGTCCGGATTTCTGTCTGTCTGTCAGTATCTCTGTGACGCGCATAGCGTCTAGACCGTTCGACCGATTTTCATGAAATTTGGCACAAAATTAGTTTGTAGCATGGGGGTGTGCACCTCGAAGCGATTTTTCGAAAATTCGATTTTGTTCTTTTTCTATTCCAATTTTAAGCCCATTTTTCATATAAATTTCATAATATGAGGAAGAATGTGTTTATCTTTCTTCTTCTTTATCTTTACTAATAATAAACCTGGAAGTTTCTCTGTCTGGATCTCCCTCTGTCCGGATCTCTCTCTGTCCGGATTTCTGTCTGTCTGTCAGTATCTCTGTGACGCGCATAGCGCCTAGACCGTTCGACCGATTTTCATGAAATTTGGCACAAAATTAGTTTGTAGCATGGGGGTGTGCACCTCGAAGCGATTTTTCAAAAAATCGATGCAGTTCTTTTCCTATTCCAATTTTAAGAACAAAATTATCATAAGATGGACGAGTAAATTACGAAATTATCATAACGTGGAACCGTAACATGGGCACAAGCCAATTGGCGAGATACGAAATTATCATAACGTGGAACCGTAACATGGGTACAAGCCAATTGGAGAGAAAATTCGCCACACAGGCGAACCACAAGACATTTTAATTTTTCTATTACGGGCAAAACCATGCGGATACCACTAGTTTTATATAAATTAATGCTAAATCACTCTTCTTCACATTAGAAAAGTATTTTAGAGAAATAAAAACATAAATTTGGAATGTTCCATGGAAAAGATATTGAAATTAATGCTCTTTCATCCTTCGGTTTACAGTTTTGATTTTACGAATGCTATCAAGTTAGGTTTGCCCCAAGTATAGTTAAAAACTCATATAGCATACATTTTGCATACGTTTTCCTCTTTTTTATTTATCAAATGCAACAAGTCGGTTTTCTTTCTCTTAAAAAACCACCCCGCTGCAGGCGGCATTGAGATACCGTGGGTGGCGAATGGGTGTTAGCGAGCGAATCGAGCAGAGGACGGAGCCCCCAGCATAAAACTAATTACTGACTAACTTCCATTTGGATTTTTCCTGGTGAAAGTCACTCCAATTGACAAAAAGCCGTAACTTCAAAAATTGATGATTTTGATGCTTTTTTTTGACAATTACTGTACAAAAGCTATCGATTTCAATTTCCGCTTTATCATATTCGTAATCTACGCAAAAAACTGAAGATAATGACACCTCACTCAGCTTTATCGCGGAAATGACGCTATTTCCCCAGTACTTGGCACACATGCCAATTACGGGGGGGACTAGCAAAATTGAAGCACCAGTAAATGGCACCCATCATTATTTTAAAATTCCAATTAGGGACGAAAATATACTTCTACACAATTAAAGTAACAACTTTCAACTAAGCAAAACTTTTGACAACGAAAATTTAAAATATAATTTAAGTCAGATTTTAATGGATTTATGTGCATGCTTCCCTTAAGCCAGAGAAGAAGCTTTTGCAACAAAAATGGCTGATTTGACATAAGCCACAACTGTTTCTCTTGCCTACGAACTGCTGTCATTTAGTAATATGAATTGAAGTTATAATCTTTAAAATTAATGTACGGTTCAGTTGGTATATAGCCTTCTTTTTTAAAAAAAAATTGGATACGAGTCTTTTTTTAGGACATTTTTGTTGGAAGTGCCAATTAGTGGTGCCGTGGCAATTACTGGGGATGTTACCCTGCATTGAAGTATAAAATTTTTAATGAAGTAGCACATAATTCAGAATTGTGTGAAACAGTGGTTTACCAAATTAATTGAATAATAATGATAGTGCCTCGTTTGTTATTTTTTCTTTTTTTTGTATCTAATATATGAAGAAAAAAAATACAGCCGAGAAAAAATTTGATTTACGATGGATTTACATGCTAAATCCATTTTGGTCATTTGATCATTTTATGAATATGTCTGTTTCTATCTATGCGTATGTATGTGAACACTTTTTTGTCCATTCCAGCTAGAAACGTACTGAATGAAAGCAAACGAAAATGGTTACACATATTATCTCTGTGTGAAATGGATGATGATTAGTTTATGCCGCCAAATGCTCCAAAGAGGAAGATATAAGCTATTCTTTTTAGTTTATACAGAATGTGAAGACTTGATTCAAATTTCATTCAATGGCCAATTCTAAACTTAATTAGAAATATGTATGTAGCCTTTACTCCCATCTACTCAATCAGGGATTCCAAATAGATACGGAGAAATATATTTCTGTTTGTAATTTCTTTTTATTTTATATGTGAAACGCATATTTGTAAAAAAAAATATATATGTTTCCCTGATTGAAATAAAATGAATTGAATTGAATTGAATTGAATATTTATGCCTTCTTTCGAACAGAAAATATCAATAAAAGTGAGATATTCAATTTTGGAAAAAAAAGAATGTACTCAGTCTACGAATTTATTTTCATGGCATATTTTCTCACGTTTCTCAGGAAATTGTTAAAATTTTAAGGGCTGATAAACCGATGGCTCTAAAATATTTTTCGTATTTTAATTATTTCTTGAAACACTTCCCTCATCTTAAAGTATTAATTACGTATCAATCGTGCAAACTGATGACGTTTTGGATACAATTATATGGGACAGTGAAAAAGCAAAGAGATGTAAGCGGACATTTTCAAGTTTTGACTTTCATTAAAAGTTTTTCTAAACCATGCTGTAGAGCAGCATCTACCAGCAACGACGTGCACAGAAATTTTGGGGTACGTTACAAATGACTTTTTCAGGTCCCCTCCATATTGCTTATTCCAACGTCCCGACATATATTTCACCTCTCATTTTTAAATTTTTGGGCCTCTTCAGGCTCGGGCCCGGGCCAACAGGTGTCCCTTCTCCCCTCCCTCCCTGTGAACGCCCCTGCCTACCCGGGATTCTAGCTCTAACTCCTGCTCCAAAAGAGTTCGAGAACTCTCGGTTCGAATCCCGATTCAGGTATGGACGTGCTTTCTCTCTCCTGCCCTTGTCCTTTCTTTGTGTGAATGTGTTTTTATACTGTGAATGGTTGCCTACCCTATAAACGGGTCCTTATGGCATGTGTGTACTGTAGAAGTCGGACTTACACCAATTTACGGTACAGTTGGAAAAGGGAAGCAGCGCCACCAAAATTGCCAGCCTAGCTGGAACACGGCAACAATAACAACACTCCTTTGCTACTCACCACCTCATATTATGATATTAGTTGCCAAGTAATAATTAATTATATGAAGAAAGCACGTATACGCAAAATTACAATTTCATTCCTCTACTGCATATTTCGTCTCTTTTAGTAAGCAGAAAAGACAAAATGGGAAGAATGGTGAAATTTTCTTCTGCAATAAATAAATAAAATAAATATATAATAAATAAACAAATAAATAAATAAATAAATAAAATAAGAAAAATAAATGAATAAAATTAAAAAAAATAATTAAAACAAAAATGTCTGAATGTATATATAAGAGAATTGAATGAATAATAAATGTAATTTAAGCGAATTAATTTTATAAATGCTAATATCGTGTTTTGTATGTTTCGGAATTACAATTACAACAACGGAACCCAATTTTCTTCTGTAGTGACTGATCCAAAGCATCGGAAGCTCCTAACCTTTCCTGAATTGAAAAAAAATCATTTTAACACAGAAACACTGTTATGCATTTATATTACAAGATTTCTGCTTTAATAATGTTGGTTTAGCATTCACGTTTTGTAAGTTGAACACAATAGAGTTAGAAATTGCAACGAATTCTTCTTAATTTTACTCAACGGGAATTTATTTCACAGCAAAGTTCGTTTCTTCCTCTCTTATTCATTAATCTATTTGCCATTTGCGATACCCCAGGGTTTAGGGAGGATTATTTCCCGTCGAAACAAAATGAGAAAGCAGTGATTCCTATTCTCTCGGGCTTAATTGCATGCTTTTCAGGAAGGTAACCCATTTGTTTTAGTGTGATGTAATTTTTGTGACAAAAAAAAAAAAAAAAAAGAAAGAAGAAGAAGAAGACAAGCATTCTTTTTAACTCTAAAAAGGAGTGTTGATTAAGTATCCAGTTTTCAAAACCAATTACATTTATGGAAGTAATAAATGGCTGGAAGCATCCTATTAAAGGAAACGAGAAAGAGTTCGCTTGAAATGCAAATGTATTATCTATTGTTATACATTTAAAGGAAAATTACACAGGATTAGTGGGTAATGTTCAATCTATTGCTGCAGGTGTGATATTTTTATGTTAATATTAATCCAGGAGTTTTGTTTTTTAGCTTTGATATATTTGAATATAAGTAGCTTTTAGGTATATTTAAGTACCAACTTTCTTAAAAAAAAAACATTGTATTTAAATATCAACGATTTGTTCTTCTAACTGTGTGACATACCCGCAAAACTTGCAAAAATTTTTTTTTAACGAAATTCTTTTTTACAAAGTCTATACTTTGCATTAAGAGCCATAATGGTTACTTATATTCCAATGCATCACGATAAAATAATACGAGAAGAAAGCAAACATTTACATAATATCATCACACCGGCAATAATAGATTGAGCATACAGTACATAGTGATAATGATTTTATGATGTTACAAAGTCCATACTTTGCATTAAGAGCCATAATGGTTACTTATCTTCAAATATATCACGATAAAGTATTATGAGAAGGGAGGCAAACATATACATAATATCATCGCACCAGCAATAATAGATTGAGCATAGAGTACATAGTGTAATGATTTTATAATGTTACAAAGTCTATACTTTGCATCAAGAGCCATAATGGTTACTTTTATTCAAATACATCACGATAAAGTATTACGAAAAGAAAGCAAACATGTTCATAATATCATCACACCAGCAATACTAGATAGAGGATACAGTACATATTGATAATGATTTTATGATGTTATAAGTTATATTTTAACTATGAACATAATAAGCAAATAAACGTTAATCGTGTGACGAAAACATATCTATCATGAATATAAAATCACAATCACGTACTTCTTTTTCAATATTATGTTTATTTTAGCAAGCAGAAATAGTAAAAATAAGCCAGGGGAATTTTGTTTCAGCTCATATGAGTTTTAGGGCCATTCCATGAAAAAGTCAACCTTTTGACCTGCACTTGACGGTTCATTTGTTTCATTAAAAAGTAATAATTTTTAAGGTTAATGACGAAATATTTTGCTTAAGAAATCACACATAAGTTGTAATTTGTTAAGCAAAAAAAAAATGTTCATTAATATTTTAAAGTATTATTTTTGATGAAATATATAAATCGTCACATGCAGGACAAAACGCCCATTTTCCGTGGAATTGCCCTTAAAAGGTCGGAATCTATGTATCAGAGAATCATGTGAAAATAATTTCCCGTCTAATGCAAATAAACGACGATACAAATCATTTACAAAACTGGTTTTTTGAGGAAATAATATTAGCTCTTTGATGAAAACATTTTCATTTAATTTTAAACCACCCCAATTTTTATCATTTTTCTTTTCGTCTTTTACTTTATGTCAGTAGTGTTCCGGAAGTTCAAATGATTTACTATCTTGAAAATATTTTTCCATAAAAAAATGTAGACCTTAATTCATGCTCTGTTTTGTTCTTGATATCTTAATTGCCAGCTTTTTAAACTTTTATCGAGTTTGGAAACAAAATGCACTGTTAGAATTGTAATATGAGTTCATGACGTGAATATGGGCTTAAATTCATCAATTTAGGAACTCATGCATGCGACATTTGAGAAGAAAAACCAAATCATTGCAAAATACTAAAACGACTTTTTTCTCTACCAGATATATTTGAATATTATATTCTTATGTCTGTGATTTTTCTCCCTTTTAGAGATCCTTATTAGGTATGTTTCGAGAAATTTTCAGTCTCGATCAAATATTTTTCCAATATTTCTTTTTTTTTTCGAGGAATATTAAAAAAAAAAGAAAATGCATTTGTCTTTTCGTATGTTCCCTTGTTGTTGGTCCTTTTTCGCACTTCGTCTGCTGGTTGTTGTTTATATACACTTTTCTGAATTCTGATTGTCTAAATGTTATTCCAGAAGCATTAATGGCGTTTTCCACTTTCATTCATGACATAACAATTGGGTCTAGAGCAATTTTCTTTGATAAAGAAAATAAAGTTTTGAAAAAAAAAAAAAAAAATAATTAATTTTTTTTCCCACAACAACACTCGGCCACTCCAGTCGAATATGAGAGCTTGTATTAATAACAGATGAATAATGATTCGACTAAACATATTCTAAACTAGTCTTACACTCACGGGTTGTATGTCGGTCGGTCTGAATTTTGTGTAGGGTCAATATTATTTGATTAATTATCATGAAATCTGAAATTTGGTGCCAAATTATTTCAGAGCACATTGTGAAGTGAATACTCGAAGTGGTATCAATGAATGTAAAGTGTTTTTCTCTTTTAAAATCATCAGTTTTTAGTTTTAGGAAACTCCTGACAAATTAGCTATAGGGCAGGGGAAAAAACTTACACCTTTTAAATCTTGCGATTTCTTTAAAAAACTGCATAGGATGAAATGTATTCGCAGTTAGTATTTGCATAACTTTCGATCTTTTGCCTGAAAACTCTGGATTGTGCATAAAAAATATCATTTATAGCTGTAACATACTCTTTTTAAGTGCTAATAGAACTTCAAATATCTTTTTATTGTGTTGTATTTTTCAATGAGAAACGAAGTTTAAAATCTGCATTACAATTTCATAAGTTATCATTATTGAACAAACTGCGAACTAATTTCAGCATGTGTAGCTTTGAAAATTGAGAACAGAAATTGCGACTTCAATCATCCCCATACTAGCGAAGTTACATTAAAAATTTGCTTTACACCGAAATAAAAAAAGAACGAAATAAACTTTTATAAATATGACTTAGATGTACACCTCATTATGTTTTAGAATACTTTCGAATAAAATGCATGATAATCAGTCGAATAATTTGGGTCGTAAGCAACGTAAAGATAATCGATAAACACACACATAATAGTTTTATTTTATTATCAATTAATAAGTTGTGAATGATATCGATTACAACTCTAATTTTAACACACATTCCCAAATTCGAGTGGAGCGCTAGTGTTTTCTTAAGAACTCTGAGAAATTCAAATAAAAACGTTGTTAATTGGAATGATATTAAAGATTTAACTTTTCCCTGCCAGATGTTAATTTATTATAAACATTGAAGAATTGAATTAATTGAATGTATTTCTTCACAAATGTCGACCAATCTTTTGAGACTGTTGAAGTTATTTTACTGTTTTTCAGCGATTGCAATTAAAATTGCTTTTTTTCCCTACGGTGATAAAAAATTAATTCAAAATTAAATGCAATGAAAAAGATCTTGAAATTCTTCACTTTTAATTGAATTCAGAAACGTACTAGAGGTTACACAAAAATAACTTAAAACTATGCTGAACTATTTTCATAAAATTTATGATGATGAATGCACCAGATTTTCTCACTGCTAGTTAATTGATTGACTTACATTTTTTTTTCAGTTTAGAGAAATAAAGTAATATCTAAAAATCATGACAAATTTAGCGCTGAAAAACCTTCTAAAAACTGCACCTGTTTTTTTTTGTCATGTTGGCCGGTTAACTAGAAATAAATTAAAATCTTTCAGCCATGTTAAATAATTACTAGAAGTTTTCCTCACCTTGAAAGTTTGTTACAACATTACTAAAAGTGTTAAGTCCAGTTTGAAACATTTTATAAAGTACTAGTGAAGCCTGTAAAGCTTTCTAGGGCCAAAAAAAGAATATAATATAAAACAATTGTGATTTTAGAAAAGTAAATAAAAAGAATAAACCAAAATACAAGCACATAGGCTTATACAAGGTCCCGCTATTAATTCCCCGGACTGAAATAACAGTAGGTGCGTTTTCATTGTTTACGCTTCTGCCGATGACATCACAAATGATGAAATGCCATTCACTGTTGCCATTCAGAAGATCACAATATTTAATTCGCAACTTTACTCACGTGTACTAGCAACGATGTGGTTGATAATAAGCGTAGATGCAATTTTTAATTCGCTTCTTAATTATCATATAGTGGAAACGCGGTGAAAGATGCGCCAGAGGACATCATTTGTGACGTCATAAAGACCACGCCTTGTTTGAAAAATTGGTCATTTAAAAAAATTAATTAAAAAATAACTGTTGGGAAAATGAAAGTATTTTCTGGGTCCATGTTATGTTTTTGCTTATTCTATCAATTTCTGTGAATAAAAGTATTACTTTTGACTGAAGGAAACAACCCCATTGAAAAAGTTCGCATTATGGTGACAACAGGAATTGAAGAGCTATGTTTAATGCGCGTCTTTCCACGATGAGAACCACTTACTTCAGAATGACACCGATTGCTCTGCACATGTGCAAGAAAACGCTCTTCAATATGCAATCTTTTGCGCCATCTTTCAGCTTTTCGTTCTCTTACAGTTACGTCAGTCCTGGAAATTAATAGCCGGACCTTGTATTTCATTTAGGTGGTTAAATAATATTTTTTTGTTAAAATCTGATTTCGGTAAAAACACAGAAAGCCTCATGCTAGAATTTCTACAGCCATAGAAACATTTGGTGGTACCAGAGAAAAAACTGCGAACAGCATACACCTTCTTTCATTTCTTTCGTACATTGCAAAACTTTTGACAGTTTATGAACATTTTTTGAATACTGTCACGTTTGTCTCCTATTTTAGAGCACTTAGAACAACTTTTTGGAATAGTTTCCAAAACGCTCCTGAGAACAGTTATTTGGTTAAGCCCACGTTTCAAATACTTTTGGAAAAGCGTTTGAGAACGCTTATTTTCTTCAGATCACTTTTTTTTTTAGCACTTTTAGGAACGCATTTAAGAACATTATTGGGACACTGACGCATGGCACATCTTTTGAAACACTTTGTAGCACACGTTTTACAGCACCTATGGAGCATTACTTTGGTTATACCAGTAGGGGTTTCTATTAATTTTCCCGCAATCCCACGCGATAGCTGTGAACTGTGACTGTGAACACTGGACTGTCTTCAACCAGGGAAGTCTGGGATTCTTTTCTGTTTTCTGACAGGGATCTTTCTTGACAACATTCGTATTACCAACTGACGGTGTTTCATTTTGAAGCAAATTTTTTAGTAGTATCCCATTAAGAGATCCCCATTATGAAACTTATGTATCACATGTGATACATAAGTTTCATAATTTTTTGTAAAGCCTGAACCGCAAAAACAAATTTGGGACCGGTTGTATCACATGCGATACAAATTGAAATACCGCACATAATTTTCTCATTTAGTCAACAGATGACAGTACCTGTCCATGATAGCGATTCCAAGTAGCGTCTCCGTCTCAGAATACTCAGAATCAAAACAAGATGTCTGCGCGTCGTCGAAGTAAGTATTTTTTTTCTTATTTTTATACAAATATTAAACTCTTTTTGAGCTATGCTTTTCCTTTACATGTATACTTTTTACTAGTTAACACCATAAAAAAATAAATAAAATGTTACTGAAATATTTAAGCATAATGACTTGCTAAATTTGTTTGTATCACATGTGATACAAGGAGTCCCAATCACTTATGAACATACTTTTTTATAGTCAATTTTGTTTTAAATTTTTGTATTATTTTGGAGGGATTTGCAGAGTGATATAATTATTTCTCAAGTTAAAATCTTTAGTTAAGGTGTTTGCTTTTTATTTTCATCCATTTTTCATGGTAATTTTTTTAATAAGGTTATTTTTTATTTTTATTTTTATTAATTTTTTTTCCCTTTCAGTGAAATATTTGACACCAGATAAAATTTTAGAGCTGATGAGTCGTGATGATTCTCATTTGAGTTCACTGTCAGACGGAGTTGATTATCAAAGGGATCATGCAAGTGAGATGGAAGAAGAAGATGATGATCCGGATGTATCTTATGACTTTTTTGCTCCAACTCAATGGGGAGTACATACAGATAAGTTCAGTCCCGTTTAATTTGATTTTCAGGAGGTAGGGTGCTTTGACTATCATAGTACTGCACCTATTGATTATTTTGTGGAATATTTAATAGATGAGTGTTTTTTTGAAGATTTTGGCAAATTTCAGTAACATTCAATCTGTTACACGTACTGGAAAGAGCATAAATGTATCAAAAAAGGAAATGATGACATTCATAGGTTGCAGTACTCTTTTGTCCTGCTATGGGTATCCCAGGATAAAAATGATATGGAACAGGACCACGCGGATACCTATCATAGCCGAAAATATTTCCAGGGATAGGTTTTTTCAAATTCGTAACAATTTGAATGTTGTAAATGATAATGATGTCGCAAAGGAAGTAAAGGAAAAAGATAAATTTTGGAAAGGCAGGCCAATGTTAAATAAAATACGAGAACGTTGCTTGAAGCAAAAACGACCGAAAATAGTTTCAATTGATGAACAGATTATCCCTTTTCATGGACAGGTTTCTATGCGGCAGAATGTCAGAGGAAAGCCAAAACCAGTAGGAATAAAAGTTTTTGTAATGTGCTCTTCGTATGGCTTGCTTTTGGATTTCATCTTTTATGAAGGGAAGGGAACTCTGATTTTACATCTCCAGAAGATACAAGTTTCCTTCATTTGGGAGGTAGAGTTCGTTCTGAAGCTTTCGGATTCATTGTTTTCCGGCTCCTCGATATATGTGGACCGGTATTTCACGGCAGAATTGCTTCTTGACTTCCCCTTGAATAGAGGATTGCATGCAACTAGCACTGTTAAGAAAATTAAAGTTCCAAAATTGACCCAACTAAAGTCGATTCTGAAATGAAACAAGAAGGCCGAGTGTCAATAGAACAAATTGTGAGGGTGGATAAAATAATTTCCCTTGTGAAATGGTTTAACGATAAAGGTGTTTTGCTGATGTCGAGTGAGCATGGAAAAACTACCATTACAAAATGCAAAAGGTGGTCGAAAACGGATAAGAAATACCTAGAGGTTGATTGCCCTCACATTGTGAAAAATTACAGCGATTACATGGGTGGCGTCGATCATCTGGATCGTACCATTAGTTTTTACAGAATGAAGCACCGAACCAAGAAATGAACTGCACGAGTTATTCTGCATATGATCGACTTTACTGTTAGTCCAGTCAAATTAGGCCATGACACGGACATTCAAAAAAAAAAAAAAGAATGTGCACCTATACCAAGTTGTTCAGTATCATAAGGAGATAACGTACCAAAAAGTCCCAAAAGTTTGAGCGTCGGGTTTGGAAGTTACAGGGGGGCAAAGAGGGGGCTCAAAATGCAGATTATTGATTTATTTCAGCTGTATCTCCAACACTATTCCTTTTCATGAAAGGGTAATTGAATAAAAGTTGAATATGGTACATATAACTAATAGTACAAGTAATATTTTTTGCAAAGATCTGTCTTTGGGGGGGATTCCCCCCCCCAGATTTTTGAGATATACATTGTACAAATGAAAAAATTTCCTTGCTCATGTTTTATTGTTTTTAAAATAACATTTTTTGAGTACATTCCCTTTGCTTCCCCCTTCTCCTCATCCCCCCATGTTAATGAAATGACGGGCTTAATCGGATCAAAATACACATTTTTGACGTGTTTCTCAGACATTTCAATGTCTATTCCTGCCAAATATTATGCCAGATTAAATTGAATACAGGGAAGTTCTTAAAAATATTATCGAGATTTAGTTTTATGTGGTTTTTAGCTTTGTCTTGTTCCTCACCACGTGTTTCCGTAATTTGAACGATTTGTTCAAAAATGTTTAGTTTTGATAATTGAAATACATTACTTCCATATTATTCAGTCTTCAAAATTTCATAAAAGGTTTTAATTTCCTGGTTTTAATTGATTAAACTACATCTTTAACTCTTCATTGGCCGAGTTTATAAGACACTGGATTTTGTATGAATGACTTTTAACTTCTTAGTTAGAATTTCATAATTTCAATAATGGGAATTATATGCTTGTGACAAAAACACATTTAGTGTGTCATTTTTTTTCCGATTTTATTTCACGTTCTACATTTTCTGCCATTTTCGCTCATTTTTCTTTTGCTAACTTTATAGTTATACATTCGGGACAAATTTTTTAGGACCACGGAGGAATGTACCGCAATGCGGCTTTTTCAACAATTTAATTTTGTTCTTCAATTTCATTTGTAAGCAAAACTTTCACAGAAATTCCTTAATTTGGAGACAAAAAAGTTTTTACATTCTTTTAAAATAGTACGTTAATGGAAATGCAAGTTTAAAAGTGAAAACCTACATTTTTCTTGAAGTAAACAGAAAATATATTTATGTTATGCACCCAAGAAGAACAGAAGCGGGTCGGATTGAAATGTAAAAAGATATTTACAGACGTTAAACGCACTTAGTCGAATTTTGACTAAACAAGCGATACAAGAATTGGTTACTCAGCAGCATTTGATTGATTGTTAGTCTGAAATACTGAAAGATTATGAACGATCTCAATTAAAAACGTTGAGCGAAAATAGTACACTGAATTTCTGTAAATGGTCGAATCTAAGTGTCAAAAATTGATAGCTACTTTCAGAACCGAAGCAGCACCGCTAGTGACATACTTGTTAGTATTTCAACCACAGGAAAGGAGGGGAGGGGGGAGGAGATTTGCAAGTATAATCCTTGCTCTTGCCAAAAAAAAAAAAAAGATTTAAAAAAAAGCAGAGATTCTTTGTCATTTCCTTTTTTAAATGAAAGTAAAATGTTTGTAATTTTTTCTTAAACCTTTTCAGAAACATAATATATTATATATTTGGAAGTAAAAGTCTTAGTTTTTACTTTTGAAAATGTTTCAAGGAAAAAAGCAATTCAAACTTGAAAAATGCCAAAAATTACGCTTGAAAATCAAAACAAACATCGTTTAAATGAGTTCTCTCTTATGGTCCATTTACTTTTTTTCTGCACTCAACAGAGGTTATAGAAATAGAAGCGGCAAATCTGCAAAGTGAAGAGAAAACACAAATTATTTTTATAGCAGACTTTAAGCAGGTCCCGATTAAGCTGTGAAGTGGGAAAGCTCCTTCTCATTTCAGAACCTCACAAATTCTGTGTTGGAAATTTTTCTAAAAAGTCAACGCACATTTAAATAAAATTCATTGTTGCCACAGGTGTTATTTTTAAAAGTGACACAGCAAAATTCAGATCAATGTTTAACCTCTCTTCCTACCCGACAGATAGAATTTTTGTAAATTACATACGTTTTCACTGAAATTCTAAACAATAAAGGGTGGTTAGTTGCTGAAACAGATTTGTCCTGTCACAAAATTGTTATGAAAGTGTATTGTAATAGTTCGACCAAATTTGATCGAACCAGTTCTAATGTTCGCAGTACTTTTAAAAGCTGAACCTGGAATTTTTAAGCAGTTTTTCAGTAATTTTTGGGCTTCCTGAAAATTATGAGGGGGGAGCTCTAGCTTCCCGAGCCTTTTGGGTAATCAAACCATGCGCTTAAGGCGCAACGTCTTACCTTTCAGATTCCAGAAACTACCCCTTTCCTATATATTCAACATTCATTCCGACATCCGATTCACACTGAGACCTAAAAACAGACGTACAGAGCAGTACAATGCAAAACTGCAAACGTTAGACCACCAAATTTTATTTCTGTTTTTGTCCTTGAAACTTTTAGAACCGATGTGTGTGTGTGCTTTCGTTTCTATATTTTGAAACTTTGAGGATTCCTAATGATTATTTCTGTGCATAGTACGAGGCGTGTTTTTAAAGTAAGTTCCGTTTTGACATAAAAAAAGAACGAGTACAGATAGAGCAAAGAAATTAATTGCACAAAAATCTACCATCCTTACGCTATTTTTTGACATTGCTCCCGTGATTTTCCAAACATTTGTCATAGCGTGGTACAGGTTTTTGTACACCTATTCATAGAAAATTGCCACCTGTGTAGTGAGCCATGGGATAACATGTTCTCTGAGCTCATTATTGCTGTTGTGCCACAGACCACCTTGGAAAGACTTTAGATGCCGAAAAAAATGAAAGATGCTGCGAGCGAGGTGAGGGCAGACCAGAGGATGTTCAAAAACGCCCCACCCAAAGCCCTGTAAGAGTCCTCATGGTTGACTAAACGGGCGGTAACTTTGTACGAATAGGTATACAAAAACCTGTACCACGCTATGACAAATGCTTGGAAAATCACGGGAGCAATGTCGAAAAACAGCGTAAGGGTGGTACATTTTTGTGCACAAAATTACTTAGCTCTATCTGTACTCGTTCCTTTTTTATATAAAAACGGAACTTACTTTAAAAACACGCCTCGTATATTATTTTATTATTAAAAAGAATTTATTTCAAACTCACAACTTGGTGACTCCTTTTAAGCTATTTTTATTAATTAAGATTCTCTAAATTTCATAAGTAATACTATGTGTTGAGTTTCTATAGTTTCTCAAATTTTTACTAAAAGATTACAAAAACATTTTCAGCTTTTAAATTTGAAGTATTGGTTTTTATTTAGTTTCTTAAAGTTTTTGGTTTCTTAGGCCATGGAACCACCTAAGTGGTCTGAACTCCCCCCCCCCCCTCTCCAACAGACCCCCGCATTGCTGGGTCTGCAGGTACATAGATTCGAGCCTGCGTACAGGAGAATTAAATCTCAATGCCATCTGTACGGCATTTTAACCTAAAACCGAAAAAAAAACCCTTCAAATATAGGATTACTATTAAGTTTCTTAGTATAATGTCCATCGGCAAAAATGAATCTATGAAATTTCATATTCTGTAGCACAGCTCTAAAAAATCCAAAGAGAATGCACTTCGGAATGTATTTCTTATTCGATGAACAAATAAGTGTCAACGTTATTTTGGATTGAGATACGTATGATTAGGCCCATCATTTCATTTACTCATGGGGGGGGGGGGGCAAAGGGAATACACTCGAAAATGTCATTTAAAAAAAAAAAAAAAAAAAAAAAAAAAAAAAAAAAAACAATAAAATACCTGCAATGACACTTTTGCATTTGTGCAATGAATATGTCTCAAAATCCGAAGGGGAGGGGGCTCAATCCCCCCTCCCTTAATGATGGATGTGTGTAAAAAAAGAACTTGCAGTGTTTGTAATTTGTTCCATATTCAACTTTTATTCAATTACCCTTTCATGAAAACGAATAGTGTTGGAAATACAGATGAAATAAAGCAATAATCTGCATTTTGAGCCCCCTCTTTGCCCCCCATATCTCCCAAACCCGACGCTCAAACTCTTGGGACTTTTTGGTACGTTATCTCCTCATGATACCGAACAACTTGGTATAGATGCACATTCTTTTTTTTTTTTTTTTGAATGTCCGGGTTCGGCCCTTTTTCGACCTAATTTGACTGGACTATGTGTCAAGTGCATGGCTCTCGTGCAGAAATAGTATGACAGAGCTAGGGGAACCTAAGAAGGACATTTTGTACTATTTTGCGTTCAGACTTAGTATCGCAAATACACTCATCAACGGCTTACGGAAGAAGACATCTCCCACTCTTTCGCTAGCCGAAGATGAGAATAATGAGCCATCTCCAAAACGCAGAGTTACGACTTGCATTCCACATGAAGCAGCTCGTAGCAAAGAAGCAAGGCACATGCCTGAAATGGTTGGGGATATAAATCATCGAAGTAGGTGCAGGAATGAGAAGTGCTCATCCTTAACAACTGTACAATGTACAGTCTGCAAAGTTTTTACAGCTGCTAGAAATTGCTTCAAGGCATTTCACGAAAAAAAAAATGTTACTGTACTACTATGATACTGCTAGTATGTACCTAAAACGCCAATAAAGCTTGATTTTCATGTTGAATTTATGAATTGTATGTATTGTGTGATTAAAGACTAAGATTTAATTAATTACTTTAATCTTGCTTGATACTTAAAAAAATTCTGATTGTAGTGTCTTGGTCCTGATGTATCACATGTGATACCTCCCCCCTAGATCCTGTAAATTGAAGTAATTTTTTTTATTGCACTTTTCTACATCATAATAATCATAACAACTATTTAAGTACCTCTGACAGAATATCAAGCTTTTATTTTTCTCTCGGGTCTGAGAAGGTTAATCTGTTCTTAAATGTGTTCCCAAGCACAAATTTAGCAAATATGCTAATAAAATAATAGTTGAAAAAACTAAAAAAACGCGTCTTAGGAGCAAAATGAACTAAAAAGTTAAAAAAATCTTTGGATGACAAGTATATAAAGTAATTGACCGAACACTTAATTTTACTGCAATAATAAAAAAAAAGCGTGAGGGGCTGCCTATTTACATTTTTGCATGGATAACAAGTGGAAGAAATTTAAGACAACTGATAGGAAGCCCCCCCACGCTTTTTTCTATTACAGTAAAAATAAGTGTTTGGTCAATTACTTTATATACTTGTCATCCAAAGATTTTTTTTAGAAACTTTTTAGTTCATTCTGCTACTAAACCGTGTTTTTTTAGTTTTTTAAACTATTATTTTATTTGTACGAATTATCATTAATGATTCACGAGGGAAGGGGAAGTACGCAGACTACGCTATAGACATTTTTAGGGGAGAGGGTATTCTAAAGCGGTCTTTTTTAGATGATTCTAATTCGGGGGGGGGGACTCTTAGAGGAATGGACACCTCCAAGATTGTGGATTTACAATTCTAGTTTTTGTACTCAAATAATCGAAAATTAATTATTTGTATTTTTTATTTCTGAAAAATATTAAGTTTTTATTACTGTTTTTTTTTTTTTTTCAAATAAGATTTATACTAAATATTGCTAACACTTGTAACTCTTAAATGAAATCTTTGTGCGTCTGTTTGATTTTAAAAATGGAATGTATCTTAGTAGTCCATTGCATTATTTGCATCAGACATTTTGAATGCTTTATGGTAAATTCATGTGCAAACATTGTTACACTCCGCAGCTCTGATTTGTACGTTGTAAGTAATTCTAATAAACCACAGGCTTTTTGTCGAAAAGAAAGTTGGACGCAAAAACATATGTACAAGCATACAAGTTAAGCTAATAAAAGCGTGTTAATTAGAATAAACTAATAACTTATCGTTAATAAATTAATTTAATTATAGAACATTGCATTGTCATCGGGTTTGCGGTTGCATTCCAAATTATAAAAGAATCCGATCACAAAAAGTGGGCGAAAATTGAGTTTCAAGATTATGCATTTAATTTCGGTGTAGACGGGATTAGAACGCACGCCCAATGATTCCCGGAGGTGGACGTCAGCAAAGACTCGCGCCTTAGACCGCTCGGCCACCAACGCTCGTAATGTGGTGAAATGTATTAACAGTAATAAGCCACTAGCTCTTAGTCCAAATAAGGAGAGTTACTCCCAAACATACAAGTGAAACTAATAAAAGCGTGTTAAAAAGGATGTATTTGGAACAGATTCCGAGAGAAACACTTTTTATTTCAACAAAACAGATTCGGAACCCATTTTAGTGTACATTCAGGAAACTGGTGTACTTTTCTGAACTAAATTGGTCCAAACATGTTTCCAATGTGAACTTGGATTTTACAGTGTAGCTGAAGATGAACTGTTTTGGGCATTCAGCTTTATAAATAGTCTGCGTCATCTAAAAGCAATAGCGTTCATTTAGATATAAAACCAGTAGTTTGGCTCGCCAGGTACCTACCATCCTGATGTCGCCATCAGCAAGCCCGTTAAGTAACACAATTACAATGAGTAAAACTACCCGGTGGTGACATAAACGGAAAACTACACCAATTACTTCGTGAATCATGTTAAATGTTGAAGGGGAAAAAAGCCTACGTAATAATATCTGAGTTTTATTTTTTTCCCCAATAATTCATTTTTCTATGTCCATCTACTATTGATGCAGTGAGAAGCAAAGCGATGTATATGGACTTTTCAAAATTTTGAGTAAAATACGTGAAAAGCTCTAACTGTAGGCTAGCGTTTTTTGAAAAGTTTTTACAAACCATGCTATATGCATCTTTTTACTGCTACTAGTATACCACATTTCCCCTTAAAACAAATGAGAGTTTCTTCTTCCATTTGTCCAAGTTATCTGATGCCAGTTTTTATGTTAGGCACATATTTCCCTTCGCTTCCGGTTCTTCAGTTCGTTTCAGTAATTCAAACTTGTTTTTTGCCAAAAAGACCATCTCTTATGACTTCCAAGAAAGAAAAAAATGGTAGCACACTTAATTTTCCATCAAAGCCTTTTTTTATAAGGCTATTTACCTCTGGCTTCCCTTACCTACAACGGAAAACTAATTTCAGTTTGAACCACTTAAGATATTTATTAAAAAGCACTGAACAGGTAAATAGCACTCATTGTTTAAAAAAAAATTGAAATTTTACTAAAGAAAAAGTTATGACGTGCTATTTATTTAGTCACCGTAAAAAAAAAAAAAAATCACGATTGAAATATTATGTACGTGAGATAAAATAAAATAAGATAAATAAATACATTTGTCCTGAAATGTAAAGTAAGAAATAATAACGTCAAAAAGCACTAATTGCAGAATACTGCAGACACGTGTTTCGGCGTTTCGGCGTTACAAGGAACGCCGTTTTCAATGTAAAAGAAATGAGCTTGTGGATAAAAATTATTATTATATTATATTACGCAGTATTATTTGCCTAGACGTTGACCGGTCAAGCATATCAATTTTAAGTTTCAGAAGCTGAAAGGTGTGTTAATTAAGCCACATGGAACAGAATAAATCGGATATGAACTTTAAAAAAAAAATCAGGCATTAAATTTTCAAATTATGGAGTACCGGTTTCACTGCGAAATTTAATCGTTTAACTCATTGTTTGAGAAAACTTGATTTTATCAAGTATCTGCTTTTTGAACCAATGACGTAATTACCGACAGTTTAAATATCTCCAAGGGGTTTCAAGGCAATAAGTATAAGAATAGTTGTTTATTTAGATCTGAAGTGGGATTTGAAACTTTCCTCCAGTGCTCCCTGCAGATCAATGCGAAAGAAATTAAGAGGCAATCTTCTGAGTGCCATCTCTGGGGGAAAGAAATCGCCGCTCAGAGAAAAATTAGCCAAGGAAGAACCGAAAATGAAGCATTAACAAAATTTATGCAATGTACGTCATCGAACTAGAGGTGGGCAATGTCGTTTTTTTTTTAAATCATCCATTCATTAGAGATTCGTCCATTTTTTAAATCCGTTCATTTAACTCGTTCAGTTGAACGAATTCGTTCATTTAAAAAAAAAAAAATGTTGCACTTGATCTCACTGCACGACATACTCACGCACATTCGAAATGTTTCATAAGATCAGCAATATTCGTTGAAGGAACAATAACTAAAATTATAAACAATTAAATATGCCTGTGAAAAATGAATTAAAAAGACTTTATTCAGGTTTAGACGAAGAATCAATTATAGTTCATTTTGTAAGATATTTCTCAGTTGCCGAACGGTAAGATATGTTTTCCATTCCAAAAATCGCAGGTTCCATTTCAGCATGTCAAAACATTAAGTTATCCAATTTTTCCAGCAACAGCACTATATATGTTACGGTAAATGTGATAAATTTGTGATTGTATATAATTACCGGTGATTATACACAATCACCAATAAACGTGTTAAATGTGATCAATTATTCAATATTCATCACATTTACTGGTTTATTTATACAATCCCCGACTCGTGATGGGGAATGTAATAAATTTGAATAACTCTCTAGAGTAACGAGGGTTTAATTCCAAAACAATAATATTTTCAACACTGAAAATTACTTTTACAATTAAAACAAGGTTTGACAGCTATCAACAAAGTTTGATATCTATCAAAGCTTACAAAAATATTTCAGTCAGAAAAAGGTAATAAAACTGGTTTTGCTTTGCTTTAATTCAATTAAATATCTTAGAACAAACACATTAGATACAAAAATTAATTTGAATTCTAAAATTTTGAACCCAAATTATGTTTTTCACAATCACGAGTTGCGACAGGATCCTACTCATTCGAAGTATTGTTTCTAGAAACGGCTCTTGTCCCACCGAGCCTGCCCCTCCCCTTGGGCGGTTACGTGTGTATAGTTGTGTATGTGTAGGCTTGTGTGTGTGCGTAGACCTGCGTGTATGCACGTTGGCGTGTGTGTATGTGTGTAAAAGCGTGTGTGTGTATGTATGCAGGGGCGGCAAATAGGAGGGTCAAGAGTGGTCGCACCCCCATTTGGGGTCGCACCCCCAAAATTTTTTGAGAGGAATGATAAAAAATGAGTAAATTCTATTTACGTAAATCGCCAATCAATGTTAAAGAAAAACAATCTTGCTGGTTCTCCGTAATGGTTGATGAAACTCGACACATTTCAACACTTGAGCAAGCGTTTTCCGTTTTTCAAATTTTTAGAAATTCATCAAGCCTTTACCGGCCTTTCCAGAACAGAAAAAAACTGATGAAGAATCCTGGTTAATTTTAACTAACGACTTAATTTCCCCATATAGACTAAATATCTCGTTATTGCGTGCTCTGCGTAACGATGGTTAGAGGCCCGTGCAGTGGTGTGGCTGCATGATTTTCACAATAAAATGACTTGGTATTTTACTTTCATTTTTACGCTCATACTTTAAGTGTGTCTATTTAATGAGTGTTCATCACTTTCTTCTGCTAGAAACACGTTTCAGCTGCTCAATGCATAGTATGCTTTCACAGATAATCTTTAAAAATACATATTATTTTGAAAAAAAAAAAAAAAAACTCACATCAACAAATATTTTTTCTGGGGGCTCTTTAACTATGCAACCTCCCCCCATATCATGATAATACTTGCTGTTAGCCAATATGTGTTTTGTTCTGTACTGAGGTAATTCGTATTTAAGAAACTCGACCCTCCAAATGAAATGCTGAAATGCCGCCCCTGTGTGTATGTGTATGAGCGTGCGTGTGTCCAGGACATGGACGCCACCGACCAGGAGCAGCGACTACCGGGAGGAGTCGCGTCTGGCAGAGGACGATGGAGGTTGAAAAAGGCACGGACATCAAAGACGGTCAAATGAAAACAATTAGCAATCGTGATTGCTCAAGAATGTAATAAATAATGTAATCGAAAGCGTCACTACGAGAGGGAAAGAATAGTGCGGTCCACTCCAGATTACTAGACTTGATTACTACAGATTACTACACTTAGAACTTAAATTGCTTAATTTATGGAATTTTAAAGAAAATTAATTACATCATTGTTCGGGAAATTTTATAAAATGCGATCATAATTTTATTTGTCTCTTAATGTAAATTTTCGATTCACCACAGAAATTGAAATTAATTTCTGACAGTTATATGAACTTCATGTTTGCATAAGCATTTTTTTTTTGAGCGTTCAGGCGTGGGGTGGGGGGCATTACAAATTGCCTCCTCAGATGACATAAACACCAGTACACCAAGTAAAAGTGTTCCAGTTTACTGTTTGTTTTCCTCTACAATCGCCGACTCGTAACGGAGAATGTAATAAATTCGGAAAAATTTTCTAAATAAGGTCTTAATTCCAAAGAAGGGAAATTTTTTAAAACTTCTCTGAAAATGCATAGTTAAAGAATTATAAAAACGTCGTGATGGCTGTTAAAAAATTTAAAAAATACAATAATATTTCAAACTAAATGAATGAGTAAAAGTAACGCTCTTTTACTTTATTTTCATTAGATAATTTGTAAAATACACTTTATATACGTAGAATATATATTGCAAATAATATTGAAAAATATAAACTGCTTTGGTAATATTACTTATGTACCTTTTCTTAAGGGCTCGTTTAATATTCTGTTTCTGCCACCATGGCCTACTGATAAATGTGCTTCATGAATTACGGTAAACATTTCTTCCAAATATAAGTAAAATCTAAGATTGTAGCTGTCTTATTTACGGGATAGATTAGTTTTTCAACATTGAAAAACTGTCATTACGTCATATCTTTTTAATCAACGATACCCTTCGGAATTTTTTCCAATAGTTTTGTTTTTGCTATTATTCACCTTTCTTTAACGAATCATCATATTTTTCTTTCGTTAAAAAAGACCTGTGTACATTTTTTGAATTCATAACAGTTACTATAATTTGAAATTGAAACGCTACAGCATATCGGCCATTATTAGAAACTCTATAAAAGACAGAAAACAAACATCCCGAAATAAAAAGGGCTTTTGCCAGCCTGACATCAGAAATACAGTTGATCAAGTATGGGATCCAGGTTGTACGAATTAATGAAAGTAAGGTATAAACAAAATAATAAAAAAATAGAGAAAAGGTACATAAACAAACTACTGTACGCAGTAAAAATTGTGTTTTGAATTCAAGAAAATAAAACATACAACTAAAGAGAAAATTACCTACAAAGAATCATTATTACGCTAAATCGCAATTTATTTATGTAGTATACGTTTAAATGGCTATTCGGACTGACCAAAATCCAGTTCAATTTGGTTTAGATTAGTCAGGGGTAAATGTATTGAATTTAAATTACAATCCTACTACCACATGGACAATAAATGCGCAGACGCAGACAAGTGCATCCAACATAGAGCCCTCGTCGCGTAGAGATACTATACGTCATAGAAAAAGCCGAGTAGCTGAGCAAACTGAACAAATTTTGGCTAGGTATCGACTTTTATTACATTCCCCATTTCGAGTCGGGGACTGTATAAACTAACCGGTAAATGTGTTAAATATGGCTAAATATTATATACATATATTGCTACCTGCAGACCATACATAATGGAAAAAGGTGACAACAAATCTATCGATACCTCAGTCGGAGTACCGGATAACTTAATTAAAAAAAAAAAAAAGACTCGCCGAAAATATTAAAAAGCATCAAAATAATACCACAGTATCGATGAAAAAAAAGCAGAAAACTTTTTTTAATGGAGAAAAAATTAGACAGTAATCATACTTATTAAAAATTTCTGGATATTGAATGTAAAATTTGCGACTTGGAAGTCGCCAAGTAAGTTCAAAATAAAGCCAAATCAATATAGATGGTAGTAGATAGGGAAGTTTTTTAGAAGACAAAAAGAAAGGTAGTTTTAGAAAGCATTTTGGCAACAACGTGAGAAGGATTTTAGCAGGTATGTGGGACAGGAAGTTGAATGTCAAACCATGTTGTAAGTAGCTCAAACAAGTTACACAAAACGTTACTAATGGATACATTGGAAAATTGCAAATGAACTGCATCGATTAAAGAAAAATGGTGAATAAATCATAAAATAAAAAGGTTCAAATGAATATAGTGTACTGCACTGAGAAAAAGGAAATTTAAGATTGATTGATTGTTAAAAATTTGAAGATGAATGTATTTTTTTCTAAGGTGAATTCCAAGAAAAAGAGGGCATGACACTTGAATTTTTAAAATTTATCTTCTGTTCTTGCCAATCTTCAGAAATAAATGAATTTCTCGAATCTTAACCTGCTTTTCCCATATAGTTTGATGACTTTCAGAAAATGAAGGTCAAAATCAAATTTTTCTCTTTATATGTTTACAGAACAAAACTCTCTTTTTTGTTACATGCTGTAATTTCAATAAACTTGTTTTCAGAATATAATATTTAGGTTAACTTTTATCTTTTGAATGTCTAGTTAAACTTTTGTTAAGTAATTTAAAATATTTTTTTTTTCAACCATGAAATAGGCCTATTTCTAAGGTGACAATTTGATGTCCTTCCGTTACCAAAATACCTCAATTAGTTTACCAAACACCTATTCGGTATAGAAATGAATGTTTTTTTTAATGCTAAGCAGAATTATGTCCGTTGTCAATGAGGCATACTTGTAATTTGAATAGATATTCAATTTATATGGTTTTTAATGGTAACGGAAGGACAAAAAAAAAAAAAAAAAAAAAAAAACGGTAAAACGTAAGGATCCTCTATAAGATGATACAAGGTAACATTTTAGATTGCTAGTGGAAAATAAACTATTGCTTAAAGTTAGTAGTCACATTGAAAACGTGAGGGAGAAATATTTGTACAATAATTATGCGTGCTTTCATTTAATATATATATATATATATATATATATATATATATTGCTACACCAAGAAGGCGACATAGTACAGACGTGAAATTTAAACGACAGGAAGAAGATGATGTGATATGCAAATGATTAGCTTTTCAGCGCATTCAGACAGCGCAGGCGCCCGCAGCGACACCTGCAATGTGTTTAAATGAGGAATTTGTGCAGCCAATTTTCCACGTGCAAATTCAGTTTGAAGGTTGTTGCGTGGTGTAAAATTGTTGTGATGCCTCGTGCAAGAAAAAAAAAATGCGTACCAGCACGTTTCTGCCTTTGATAGAGGTCGAATTGTAGCCTAGCGGGATTGAGGTTTATTCTATCGCAGTATTGCTGCTCGCCGTCGGTCGAGATCCAATGACAGTTAGCAGAATACGGATTCGATGGATTCAGGATGGTAATACAGATCGCCGTGCTGGTTCTCAACGGCCAGTAATCACTAGCAGCCGAGAGGACAGGCATGTTATCCGCATGACCTTAATGGATCTTACAGCCACATTACGAGCCCTGAATCAAGAAATGGGGTCATTTGCAAGACAACAAGTATCTGCACGAACAGTTCGGTGACGTTTACAGCAGCATGGATTGTCATCCCGGAGACCATGGCTACGGCTACCACTGATGCTACATCACAGACAGGAGCGCCTTCGATGGTGTGATCAGCGACGAACTTGGGTGTACCAATGTCGAGACGTCATTTTTCTGATGAATCTAGGTTCTGCTTACAACATTATGATGGTCGCATCCGTGTTTGGCGACATCGTGGTGAACGCACACTGGCAGCGTGCATTTGCAATCGTCATACTAGCCCATCCCCTAGCGTGATGGTATGGGGAGCCATTGGATACACATCTCGGTCACCTCCTGTTCACATTGTCCACTATGACCAGTCGGCGTTACATTTCTGATGTGCTACGACCCGTGGCACTAAACTTTATTCGAGCCCTGCGAAGCTGTATGTTTCAGCAGGATAATGCACGACCGCATGTGGCCGGTATTGTGCAGACTTTCCTTGTTACGGAAAATGTTCGACTGATGCCCTGGCCAGCACGTTCTCCAGATCTCTCACCAATAGAAAACGTCTGGTCAATGGTTGCTGAACAACTGGCTCGTCAGCTAACTCTAGAGTCCCTATAAGGACTCTAGCTAACGCCAGCCACTACGGTCGATGAATTGTGGCATCGTTTTGAAACTGCATGGGTGTCTGTACCTGCACATGCCATCCAATCTATGTATGACTCGATGCCCAGGCGTATAAGCGCTGTCATTGCTGCCAGAGGTGGTAGTTCTCGGTACTAATGTCTCGGGATCCATTCACCCAAATTTCTAGAAAATTTAATCATTTGTTATTCCTAACATAATAAACGAGTCCAGTAAATATCATTTTGCTATTTGTATTTCTTTCTGGTGTAGCAATTTTAATGGTCAGTAGTGTATGTATATATATATATATATATATATATATATATATATATATATATATATATATATATATATATATATATATATATATATATATATATATATATATATATATGTATGTATATATATATATATATATTAAATGTTTCGTGATTTTATTTTTTCTATTGTATGTGACGAGAATCATGAAAACTGCACTAACATTCCTAAGCATGTGACTACTTTCCGATTTGTTGCCACAAGTCACAGGAAAGGATTGGTTTAACCGTTAAACGAATTGAGAAGATTCGTTTAACGGTTGAGCACATGAATTGAGCACATTCTATCTTGTTTGGGTTTTACGAAGGACGAGGTCCTTAATGACCCATTGCTGTTCTTGGATTTTTTGCAGATATTTGGATTCATGGGGGTTGTTTAGCATTGCTAAACATGCCCGAGATAAGTCAAAAAAAAAAAAAAAAAAAAAACGAATTGAGAAGAGACTTTGTAAATTCAAAAATCAACTTTCAAAAAGAAAAGTAATATCTATCATTCTCATCCTGTCACTTCAAATATGCACTATTTGAACCATGTAACAAGTTATGTTATTGAATATAGTGAGTACTCAAACAAATCGAAGGAGATTCCACATCAAAGTGAACAGACTGTCAGTTAAAAATAATGTTAAAAATGAAAATACAGCTGAATCAAAAAACCAAGCCATGAGAATATGCTAAAGGATTCATTAACGTTTGGACAAGTTTTATCAGTTGAATGGAAGGGAAAGAAATTAACAAAGAGCAATGTTGGATAGATACTTCATATAGAAGATGAAGGCATAGAAATAGCTTATATGAGAATGCATAATAATGTAGGAATGATCTTTGTGTTCCCTGAGAAAGAAGATAAATGTTCTATGGATTTTGATAAGATTATTGAGTATTTCAAGAATTCAGAATTGTAACAGATGACTCAGGCATTAGACTTCATTGTTTCAGACTGCTGTATTAGCTGAATAAATGTTTGTAAGTTATAATTCCACTTCTTGTCCTTCCGTTACCCTTAGCAAATGCAGAGTTAATGGGCTTAAATAATTATTATTTTTTTAAAACTAGAGCTGATATTGTAATGATCTTGTATGTGCCCTACTTTTTTTGTAGAATTTTCCCTCTAATAGTTTGACTGAACTTTTGGGGAGAACATGATAGCGTGAAAATCGTGTCCCAAAAATGTCCTCCCGTTACCGTTTTTTTAAAATTTGAATTAAAAAAAAGCTACTAACAAACGATTCCTGTATTTGGGCCTTTTTAGCAACTTACCATGATGTGTATAAAAGTCTATGCATCGGTTTTTGAATAAATATGTATTTTGATGGGCTCACAGGCAAAAATACATTGTTCGTTTTTTTTTTTTTTTTTTTTTTTTTGTACAAACTGTCCTTCCGTTACCGCTGGAATTCACCAAATGCGATTTTATCTCACGTGCATCAATACAATGTTCCAAACTGCTCACCGTTCAAAAGAACGGTCATTCATTTTTTAAGTGAACGAACGGATGCGTTCATTTTAAGGATTTTTTCTTTTTGACTCGTTCGTTCATGAACGACACATCTCTACATCGAACATGATCGAAAGATTCCAAAAGATTTTTCAAAAGTGCAATGAAACTTTCTTAAAATGTTGCTAGGATGATGATAAAATATTTTACCATCGAGACAAATGCATCTTCAACTTTAGATAAAAATACATGCCGAAAAAAGTATGCACTTTTCTTTTGTTGAAGTATTAAAACAAAGTTGGCATCGTTACTCAAGAAGTAGCTACATCATTACTTGAAACTTTTATGAAAGCCCAGCTTCCTAGAAATTTTCTATCAGTACTGTAGTTTTTTTTTTTTTTTGGAGTTAACCCAAAATGAATAAATAAATGACTAAATAAAAAAAATTCAAATCTAATTTGAAGAATAAAAATTATAGAACATAGGGGAGAGCCAAGAGGGATGAACAATTTTAACAAAAGTATTTTTTAGAAAATATTTTGTACTGTTACAACACTGTAAATTTCAGCACAACTTCGGACATTTTGACATTGTTAAAAAATACAAAGTTGGTGGCAATTATTACAATAATTATTTCAAAAAGCAATTGATATTACTGTAAAAATGTCCCTCAGGGGAAAATTGTGAAATGTACTCGAAAATTAAAATAGGCGCGTAATTTTCAGAAAATAGTACGTAAAATGAAAAAGGCAATGTATATCTTACATAATAAGGTTTATATAATTCTGGTAAAATCTACTTTATCCAACATAACACTGTAATAATGTCTGCTTCATCATCATTAAAAAAAAAAAAAAAAAAGCAGAAGAAAAAGAATCAAGCAGAATTAATCAGCTTTAGTTATTACAGAGTAGAATGGGACTTCCCTGAGTTCCCTGAACCATACTGCCTTATTCCTTCCTTTATACAACATTTCAATAAAATGGCTTATCACCAGAAGCATGTCATATTTCAGTCTTAACTTTTACTTAATAAAAACTGAATTATTAATTATCTAAAACATTAAGAGCAGTTGTTTTTAAGTTAATGAATGATAATGAAAAATGACATTGAAAAAGATATAGTTATTTACTTTTGGTGATGGAAAGTTGTCTTTTCTGTATTTAATTTTACAGCTAAAAAGATTTACCGCAAAAAATATAGTTCCATGATTGTTCCATACTGTGGAAGAGTACAAAATTAGAAAGAATATTTTTAAGCAAAAGTTTAGGTATGCTATCCTTCCCGACTGTCATCTAAGTAGGGGACAGTGGTAATGAATGGGCCAATTTTTGGTTTTTAATTTTTGTATATTTTTCTAATACTTTTTTTTTTAGCTCAGAATCGGCTCTTTAATTACCTTACTTATTTGGTTACATTAAAAAGTCATACAAATTGGATTAGATGTAATGATAATAGAAAATAAAAACCTAGAAATTTGGCCCATTCATCCCCATCCATGGGGCTGAATGGGGGATTGAAGGCAATAAATGGGCCACTTAATGAATTCAATGAAAACATGTGGAATTGATCTCTTAAAAAAATCTTTTAAATAAATAAAATACAAGCAAGAATGTTCATTAATTTCATTACAATTACTTTTAAATTTAATAGATTTTTTTTAATAATTAAAATTTTAATTACTTTTGGTAAAACTCAATATTATCAGTGACAAAATGATAATAATAAATAAGAATTATTATTTAGATTTTCAAATAGACAAGTAATTTTGAAAAAAAAGTGTTAGACATAAAACCAGTCAACAAAAGCAAACAATAGGACATTTTCAAAAAATCATATAAAATCAACAAAGTAAAAGCACACAATGCGAATGTAACCTATTTATTAAACACTGAATGGAATCTCTCATATCAAATCCAAATGGTGAAATACTGGTAGGTGTGTCAATAACTGGAAAGTTAATCTTAATTATTTATAGAACTTCACTTATGTTTCTAATAAATAGCTAATATTTCTTAGGGTTAAAATGTGCAAATTTTAGAAATTACTATAAACCTATTCTAATAAGACAGTAATCTAAATCTAAGACAGCCACTTACGTTTAATATTAAAGGGAAAATCATAAAAAACGAAGAAAAACCGCATTTTGGTGGCCCATTCATAACCATGATATAGTGGCCCATTCAGCCCCGCCTATACTTCTGGAATATATTCAAGGATTTTAATACATGAAATTGCACACACAGTTTTACAGTTAGTTTACAGATGTGGAAAGACTTGATAACACACATATTTGCAGTGAAATAACAGATACTTTTTAGCTAGTAGGGTCTGGTGGGGGAAAGTGGTCAATGGGGTAAAGTGGTCATAATTCAAATAAATGGCTATACCTTAGAAATAAATGTTCGAATGAATGTGAAAATTTTATTTTAGAGTAGTGCAGTTAGAAACTACATTTTAAATACAAAATTTTACAACTGGCAAAATTTTATTTGGTAAAAAAAAAATATTTTGTGTGATTATGAATTTTTTAAAAATAAAAACACCTTTTTTAAATTCCTTTGGAAATTTTGTTTGTTAGAATTATGAACAGATTGACTGGGCAAGAAGCTTCCTACATGTCTCAAGAACTCATACTCATTAGCAGCTAGCTGAATCTATTTTGAATATTTTTTTAGAACAATTTTAGTAAGATGGGGTAAAGTGGTCATAATATTAGGCTTAACGAATATTGTTCTTTTAAAATCACTTAATCTTTAAGCATAAGGCAGATATAAATTAAATATTATTTTAACTTAATATGTATTGTTTTTACAGTAAACAAGGTTAAATATATGAGTATATGCGCATGCATACGCATATATTCGTGTAGGCACGTATATATACGTATTCACAGAAATGCACCAATAAACACGTATTTGGGTATCTCGTAGTATTTTTTATCTATACAGATATACATTCGACTATACACGTATATACCCGCTTATACTCGTACAAATACGAACACTTATATACTCAGGTAGACACGACGTATATACGCGTACGTACTCGAGCTGACACTTACATACTAGCATATGATATACATGTATGCAGTGTGAGTTTAAACTCTCGGGGAAATTTTTAAAAGGTGTTAGAGAGGAGGATAAGAAGTAAGAATCATAAGAAACATATGGCCACAAACACAACGCTGACGCGCTACATGCACGCAAAGCCAGAAACTAATGAATGCAAAACAGATCACAAATTTATTACAAAATAGACAATTTTACACAACGACTTAAGAAAGTTTTAAAGTGATTGATGAAACTTGCGGCCGGCATCTGTAATACATGCGTCGCAATCACTCTGTTGCAATTACGAGACTCTTGAAAAACTTTCATCAGTCGCTGCACCTTTGTTGCGATGCGTGTATTAGAGCTACTACAGGCTTTACTTTTTAACAACTGTCTAAATATTTCTTAAGTACTAAAATGTCGGGTAAAATCATCTTTGTGTAACAAATTTGTGACCCGTTTTCATTCCATCGATTTCTGGCTTTGTGTGCATGTAGCGCGTCAATTACCATAAGTTCCTTATGATTCTTTGCTTCTTATCCTACCCTTTCACACCCCTTAGATTTTGCCCAAGATCTTGGATTCACTATGTAAGCATACATGTATATTAGCGGATATACTCGTAGATATATGTGGATACATGTACTGGTGTTTATACGTAAATGTACGTATATACGTCTAACAAGTATAGAATCGTGTTTACACGTAAGCATACGTATATACTCTTGCTTCCACATATATATACGTGAGTAGACACGTACCAAACACGCACTGGATATATCAACGAATTAACTCGTGTATACCCGTATATGTATGTAAGTACACTACTGGCCGTTAAAATTGCTACACCAAGAAGGAATAGTCTGAAAGAAACAAAATTTTGCACACGTGATGGCAACATTGACACTGGAAAACGATTACAAAATGAAAGCAAAATGACCATTTGTTACTGGAAAAATCTCACATGAATGGAGGTTTAAGTACCCTGTTGCGCCACCTCTACTTGGAATTTAAGAACCGATACGGTCGAGCATTGAGGTACAGCAGTTTCGTACGATGTCTTCGTCTTCTCGTACCACAGTTGCTGTAAACGCGCCACTAATTTGATCAAACTTACAGGCTGTCCAATTTTAAGTCTCTGATCCCAGATATGCTCAATTTGTGACAAGTCACAAATCGCAGACCAGAGCATCACGCAGACCAGAGAAAATGATAATGCGGAAGAGGAAATCCCTTTACACCCTTGCTGTGTTTCACCGAGCATTGTCATGTTAAAAAATGGTTCCTGGGAGCCCCGTCGTGAGTGCTAACACGTATGAGTTTGATCGAATGAGTGGCACGTTTACAGCAACTGTGGTACGAGATGACGCAGGATACGTAGGAGACTGTTATGTCTCAATGCCCGATTGTTTCGCTTCAAGTACATCATACATTCACTCTAGAGGTGGCTTAACAGGGTACTTAAACCTCCATTTATTCGAGATTTTTCCAACCATAAATGATCAATTTGCTTTAATTTTGTAATCACTTTCTAATGTCAATTTTATTATCACGTGTGTAAAATTTAGCTTCATTCTGGCAATTTCTTCTTGGTGTAGCAATTTTAATGGCCAGTAGTGTATCTATGTACACTTATATATGCGTATATACGTCGACTATACACGTATATACTCAGAAACTCAGGTATGCACGTATATACTCGAGATACATGTGCAAACACACAAATGATGTTCGTTTTGTGCGTATATACGCGCATATACACGTGACTCGTATGTAGTAGTAGTCGTGTAGACACGTATACACTCCTGTAGGCAATCACGGATACATGCTTATATGCTCGTGTATACACGAATATACTTGAGTAGGCACATGCATGCATGTATCTGATGTATACATGCATTTATTCATATATGAACATGTTTACTCTTGTTTACACGACACGTATATACTCGTGAATACCCGCATATACTCGTACATATACTTGTAACTATAAAAATAACCGAAATATACAAATAATAGGGTAATTTGTAACAGTTTTGCAGCTGTTTTTAACTATGACCACTTTACCCCATGCTATGACCACTTTCCCCCACCCTATGGGGTAAAGTGGTTATAAATACAAAGGGAAATGAAAATGTTATAACACTACTTAAATCAATATTTTTTTTCCTAAAATTCAATGTACGTGTTCTTTAATAATGCAATGTAAAATAATAACAAAAAATGTTGAAGTATTTAAAGAATTTATTGTATTTATTATCCACCTAAGTTGAAAACCTACGATTTTATGACCACTTTACCCCACCAGATCCTATTTATTTTACTGAAAAGAGAAAAAAATTACTTTTGAATCAGATTCTTAATCACCCTACTTTCATGGAAAAATGGCTTCTCTCAAACAATTGAAAATTGGATGAGTTTAGTAGAACAAATAGCTCCATCTATTAGTGGCTTCTAAAATAATTTTTTGCAAATACTTTTTCATATTTTGTCAGTGGCCCATTCATCCCAATGGCCCATTCATTACCATTCTCCCCTATATTATCCCCCGTTATGAAATCGGTCTGATATTGATGGCAGACAATTTTATCTATATCTTAAGTTTGTTGGATAACGTTATTTGAAAGATCGATGTATTCCCCTGTTATTTCTTTTTGCTTTATAAATATGTTTAGTAAACTAATAAACCATTTCAATTAGTTTAGTACATTTCTCTCGCGATTACATAACAAATGTTTCCTGCAATTATTTACAGGAGTTTTCAAGACTTTTACTCATGTATTTTTCAACTTATTTTTTTAGTTTTTATGGCATCATTTTTTTTGTTTATTTTCTATTATTTTCAGCCTTTATCTCTGAAAAACATTTGTGACTATTATGTGATAATAGTAGTTGAACCAGAGATATCTCTAATATTCCTTTTTTATGTTGGGAAAATACTCTTTTAAATGTTTTAAAGGGATTAAATTCATTTTGAAAGTATGAAATATAGAAAAACAGTAAGCACACAAAAATAGTGAATCTGCAGAAAAAAAGGGTTTAATAGAAGCTGCCAGGGAGCTAGGAAAAGAAGAGATGCTCTACTATATTTAGTTGGTTTACATGTAGAATGTTTGACCTAAGAAACTGAATAAACAAAAAACAAATCAAATGTAATAACTTTAAACTCCAATTGATTTTTTTCTAACATGCTTCACGATGTCAATTTTTTATCTAAACTGCAATACATGAACACACGACTGACTGAATTTTTGAGTGGTATTTCGGATTTCCAATGCAAAGAAATACGCTTGTAAGAGCTCACTCGAAAAATATCGCTGAATATAACTGTTTTAAAATAATCTCTGCTCATAAAATATTACAAAGCATACTCACGAAGATAAGCAAGATTTTGGAGAAGATCAGTGGTTTACAAGTACTAAAAAGCGACTTTTGAAATTGAAGAAAAATGGTCAGTCAGAGTCGGGTCTCTTCTGACGTGCAACAGTGTTTTCTGTTGAAGTCAGAAGCATTTTTTCTAAATGCAAAAACTGTTATCCTGATAAAAGACACTCTTTTACTCAGTGAAAAAGACATTCATTTACTTTTAGAAGAAGACATTATTTTACGTTTTGAAAAAGATATTCTTTTACGTTTGAAAAAATACATTTTTTTTTACATTTACAAAAAAAAAAAAAAGAAAAAGAAAAAATTCTTTTACTTTTTGAAAAATATATTATTTTTTCTTTTAGCATATACTAATAATCCAATGCAAACCTGATATCTTGAAATTTCTCGAAAGAAAGAATTTTTAATGTTTATTTATGATTTTATCAACGTATTTATTTTGCTGATTATTTTACGTACAACTAAAACTGATCAGGCGAATCATTTTAAAGGGATTTTCCATGTTATTTAATAGTTTTTTTTTCTGTTTTGAGGATTACTTTATTAATTTTAACGGAGTAATTTAATTATTTAGCGGAATATTTATCATTTTGATAAAATTTTTATCCTTGTGTCCAAGCTTGCTGCTCTTAAAAGTATTTTAAATCGAGAAAATAATGGATGGTCTATTTAAATAAGTAAACTCTAAGTAACTTCGGACCTAACATGGTGACAATAATGAACATGAAAAAATAATCGCAAAAAATAAAAATGCGGCGTGACAAATAGATCTATAATGGAAAAGAACAACTATATATCGCCGCCTCAGAGCAACAGTTGGATATCTTAGTGTTATTCCTGGGATTACATGTCTTACTGTTGCTATGAAGTGACGATATGTGTTTTTGCTATTTTACTGTTTAACACTCGTTTAGAACTTTAATGAAAATGTATCGATTCCATTTCTCTTATTACCTATTAAAAGAATTAGAATTTTACAAAATGTAACTATTGTTTTGAATCTGTATCTTAGTTTATTTGTTGAAAATTCTTTAATTTTAAGTGTACTTTTGGTGCGTTTCCATTAAAAGAATGTCGCTTAGCGCATTTTTCATTTTTGGCGATTTTAATTACTTATCGCTATTAAAAAACAGAAAATTTCATTCAAGAACTTCAATTTCCAAATTCAGGGGTTTCCCTTTTCTAGTAGACATCGCCAAATACTTCAAGCAATTTTTATATTGTTGGAAAGGTAGATAGTAAACAAGTCGCCAAAGTACTCTTCTTTTTTATGTGTTTACATATATTTTTGAAGTTATACTTCTTTTGGCTACTAACTATACTTTCCACAGAGTTCCATGCTATACCACTGGAGAGAGTTTGCTTACCGTAAGAAAGGATGGGTACTTTTAATGTCCCTTTCTAAGGGATTTTTCTATTGCATTTCCTTCTTACTCATTCCATTTTGTCATTGTTTATGTTAGTTTCAGATTTCAGGCGCACAGGGAAAAACTCACATCACATTTTCTTAAGCTTGATTATCAGTTTTCATGTATTGACATGCCTTATAAGATACACTAAAATGTAGTAAAAAAGATGGGAGGGGATTGATAAAAAATAGGAAAATCTCATAAAAATATACAAACAAAGATGTATAATTTCTAACACACGAACTCTTTTTCAAAACATTTCGAGGACATTTTTTGGGGTTACTTAGGTTTTCAAAATCAGAACAGTAATATGTATTTTCTTTCTCGAAACATGAGAAACCGTAATTTAGTCTACATAGATTTAAGTAATATTTTCTACACTTTTTCGTTTCAAATATTTTCTTTAGTTGCTGTCTTAGAACAAAATTATATGAATGCCAAAATCTTTTTTTTTTTTTTCAATATCGTGTATTTTACGTAATTATTTAATGTTGCATTTTTTATGTAGCAGTGTTGTTCAAGTAAACACCTTCATGGACAAGAAGATGGACAAACTGATCAACTTAGTTACATAATTTTGTTTTCATAAGCAGAGGTAATCTCAGGAACGTTCTGAATATATCCTTCAGTTTTCTTTCGAACTAAAAGCAGGAAAACCTTTACGTATTGTAAAATAATCTCTGTTGAACCTGGGCCATTTGTTATACATTAAAAGAATATTTGACTAAATTGTTTCAAACACTTTATGTTAGTATTTATTTCGTTAATTTTTCACTTTTCTCATTTTGCTTTCTATTAAGAACTTTTTCTATCGTACATTGTTTCTTTTTTCCTCTTAAAATATTTCCTATTGGTTCTTGTTTTCATTTGTTTATTGCCGAGAAGCTGAAATTGCCGTTCTTGGGATTCCTCCAAAGAAAATAAGAAAACTGCTCGCGAGTCGATTGTCTGACATCAAATGACTGTAAACAATTGTATCTCTGTCAATTTCGAAAAAAAAAAAAAAACTCTTAACGGCACATGTCGTTTTGTTGACTTATTAGGAGTAATTTTCCTAAATAGCTTTCATATGTCAATTTTAATGGCGTTATTTAAGTGAAAGTTTCGAAAGCTACTTCTACGAAAGGCAATTCTTAACTTGAATTTAAAAGAACTGTTGCGCATTAGAAATCGGAAAAAAAAAAAAGAAAAACTCTCATGATATAAAGCTTAACTCTTACAACAACAAAGATGTATTTTTTTCTTTTTTTCAATATATTTTTTAGCATTGACACCTACAGTTGAACTCGGTTAATACGAAATGTTAATACGAAATGTCAAAAATCCACGAATTTGTTCGTACTAGCCGTTATTCGTAACAACTGTGAAAAGACGAAGGAATGCTTACCTATATTTAAAAAAAATGTTACTACTAGTACAGACATTATAATATAACTGTTAGCATATTCAGAAAAAATCACTTATTTCTTATAAGTGAATGTTTTTGGAAAATATTGAAAGAGAAAGATGATAATCGAAAATCGCGGAATAGATTGTAATCCATAATGAAAAATGAACTGTTTTATCTCTGAGTAAATTGAAATGTCCACAGGTAAACAAATGTACAGGCTTTATTTTTTATGTAAAATATTTAATATTTTCTTCTCGATACACAATGGGACATCTAATACCGAAGAAAATGTTGAATAATTTCTAAAGAAAAAAAATACAGTATTCAACCACGAACATTTTAAGTAAAGAGATCAGTCATTTTTGTCCATCTTAGCCGACACCTTCAATTTGATGTACAGATTATGCGTGAATTTTTTAATCTTGCGAATAATCGCTTTTTTTTTGTTTGTGGTTCAGTTAAATTAATAATTTTTCCCGATAACGAGCAGTTGAACAGCTCTTGCAAAACAGCTCGAAAAGAGTGAACTCGCATCTTAATGCAATGTTTCAAACTACTTTTTTTAATCTAATGAAACTTATATTTGAAACACTATACTTATTCTCCAATGGGGTCGTTTCCGAAATTTTAAAAGCATTTTTTTTCTGAAAGTGCATGCTAAAAAAGATAGGGTTTGACCATTTTTTAAATATTTCGACAAAGTTTAATAGTTTTAAAAGATACTTTAATCGGTGCACAGATTTCATTTCCTTTTCCGCTTCTGCAGATGGCATTAAAAGCGATGAAATGCCAATAGCGCAGAGCGCAATATTTAATTATCTTCTTCACTCACGTGTACTGGCAACGATATGGTTGATAGCAATCGTAAAGCTCAATATTTAATTCGCTTTTGAATTATCATAACCTGGAAACGCGGTAGACAGCAAGCATTCAGCTCGCCAATGGAGTACGCGCCAAGGTTCATCCCTTGTGACGTCATTAAGACCAGGTCTTGTTTCAAACCGATCATTTGAAAAAAAAAAAAATATTAAAAATTAAACGTTTCGAAAATAAAAGATTTTTCTCGCTCCATGTTATTATTATTATTATAATTTTTTTTATTTTGGCTTACTCTATCAACTTCAGTGACTAAAAGTAGTACTTTCGACTGACGGAAAAAACCCCATTGGAATGAAGCCGAAAATATTTTTTTTTTTTTTGCTCACATAAGTTTGCGGCGACAACATTTGCCGAATGGCACGAAATATTCGCTTGACTGTAGACTTGGATTAAGTGATGCATGGATATTAATCAATTATTTATTTATTCTTTGAATGTCCCCCTATATTTTAAAGCCAAGTTTTTCTCAACCCGAGGAATCTGCACACGCAGCTTCTTCTCTTTTGTCAATAAAAATAAGCAAACTTCAAACTCCTTCTTTCCTCAAGGAGATTACCTTACTTTTGAAGTATTTCAAATCTCATCGAATGCGGATTTGTGGGACAGTGTTATCTTATGCAAAATACAACGTCAGACATCAGAAACTTAAGCTTAAGGAGAATTCGACTTAGAGAAACTTTGGTTCATGTTCTCACAATATTTGTTGCGTTAGAGTTTATTACTTTTCGTTTCGTATATGTGTGAATTTCACTTTCTCACAAATGCAATGCGTATACTTTTTTTTTTTTTTTTTGCGAAATTTTGCAGGAGGCAGCTATTGACTTAATTAAAATAGTTTTAGATAAATTACGTAAGAAAAGTCTACGTAAAGCTTCTTTGCTCTACTTTACGAAAGTCATCTTAGTTAAGAACTTGCTTTCTGTGAATATTTTTGAGGAAAACCAGTTGCCGTGCTCAATTTACGTAAAAGTACAAATGTAGTACTAAAGCAGTTGAAACGTCTTCAACTTTTTTTTCTATGTAGTCTTTCTTATTTTCCTTAAGAATAGGAAATTTTGTTCAATAGAGAATATAAGTGAGAAATAAAAAACCTGCAATGCCTTTTTCGTCGGAAATAGTTGTCTAAAAAATATCTATGTGTGTGTGCAAAGGTATTTTATAATCTTATACTCACACGCACACACACAAAATTAAAATAGAGATTAAATTTGAAAACCATCATTAAACCAGGGTTAAAGCAAAAATAAGATTCTTTCAGTTAAAATAAATAGAAACAATGTGTTTAAAATAGAGAAAATAATTGCTCTAAGTTGAAACATGAGTGATATACTTGCAAGAACATATAGAGGAAAAAGCTTAAAAAATCTTTTTTCCTTAAAATCTACCTTATAAAATGATGGGGGAAAATAAATATTTTTCCCAAGTACAAAACTGACACTATTTCACAAGCAGTTGCTTATCATAAGCAAAATATTTTCTTTTTTGGGTTCTGGTAAAGTATGACTGCCGAAGGGTTGAGCCTCCGCCCCGCCTTGCTTTAGAATTGTCCATTTTCGTGGATGGGGCGACACAGACAGGAAAGTTGAAGATTGGAACTTGAAAGTGCGTTATTTATTCTAGAGCTAAATACGTCAACTTGGAATTTAAAAAATTAGTGAAAGAGGTAAAACATTTGAATTTTATGCGGTCAATGCAGATGCCTCATTGGACAGGTCACATCCTACGTAAGTGGGTGGGCCTTGGGTTTAACTTCTTTCAGAGTTACATTAGTAAATGCGGGATCTTGTTATAATTCAGTTCTGCGTAAATGTTGTTCCACCACATTTCGTGAAAAATGTACGAAATAGCTTTATAAGGATTTAGTGTACTCAGTTATGCTCCAGTTGCAGATTAGAGACAACAGCGCCACCCGTAATTAATTTCAATTAAAAATCGCCGAGATCAAAGTTGCCGTAAATATTGCAAATCTTGTCAATTTTACTTTCTCGTCAACTCACTGCAGCTATATGTGTAATTTAAACATTTCAGGTCTAAATAATCATGTAATAAAAATAGACTAGGAGTACATTTTTTTTTCATATCGTCAATATGTTACTGAACTCACACGTCCTTTCTTCCTTCTCTACCTATTTTAAAGAACGGACTCGTTTTATTAAATGATTGAGAAGGGTCATTTGTTCGCAGTCGAACTATAGTTATTATCCTGATCAATCAAAAAAAAAAAAAAAAAAAATTGAAATGGGAGAAATAGTTTTCGCTTTCAAGGGCCTGGTAGTGGAATATGATTTTAATGCGTAAGACACAACATAGGTAACAATCTTTACTCGTATATATCATTACTTTTCTATTCTGCTCATAAAGTACTCATGAAAAGAATTCCATTTGTACTTGAATTCTTGTATTGTAAGAAAAATCTTCGAACAAAAATATATCGGCAGATAAATTTGGTTTAAAATAAACATTTCTTTTACCGATATCACACAACACCGAAGTACCACGAAACAGAATTAACTGTATTTAAGTATATGGCATATAATGAAAATTACCCCTTTATCCTCTTAACAGTTGAAATGAAATTTAATGAAAGCAACAACAAAAGGTTGATTTCGAAGCTTTAAAGTTTTGTTCAGTTTCAATCAATATGCGAGGCAGCCATCGAAAAATGTGCTGCTGTACTGGATAATTTTCCATTTTCTATTCATGCGATAATGAATTTAGTGTAAATTATGCGTGGATTTAGTAAACTGAAGTATTCATGCTTTGTTTTCTCTGTACCTTGACAGGGTAATTTGCATTTATCTAAGAAAGACAAGAAGTTTCATCTAGAACTAAACGAGCCTACTTTCCCACAAACCAAGATAGATTTTTCTGCATAATATGAATATTTTCTAAATTATATGCGATTGCAAATCATGCCAAACATAGTTTTTTATCATTTAAAACTAGTTTTAAACAACAAAATTTTCATCTCTTATTCAAAAAAAAAAAAAAGGATAACATTTGCTGATATCTATAGAATATGAAGTGTCGAATAAATTCAGTTCATTAAATTATTCGGGGGGGGGGGGTTTCGGGGCAACGATTTAGACTCAAACAGCAAAAATAAAATAAATCACTAGTACAAGTAAATCACAAATAATTAAACAACTACGGCAACTACTTATTTCAAGGCTACAGCAGACACTTTTATTGACTAAAAAAAAAAGAAATGTTATTAACATTTTCCATTTTTTGAGTAATCCAAACTTTTAAAAATCCAAGGTTATGCCTGCTTTAATTACCTAGTGCTTCCCACATTCTATTTGCTACTGTAACACATAAATTCTGCTAGCTTCATTTGTGGATTGTAAGCATTCATAGATCGCGTTTATAATCTACTATCATACAGGCTTATGCATTTTATAAAGACTTTTAAGTCTTCCTTTATCTGAAAATGCACTATATGAATTCCATAATTTTTCTTAATATATGATTACGCAAAGCTTCTAACGTTGACGGTAGCACATAGTAAACAAGATGTAATTTGATGCCATAGAAAATTACTCTTCCCACTCCTTCTGATAGGTCAATCCTCCCATGTTTATCCCCCCTGTAATATGCATATTGCACAATCAAGTGCTTAGTTCTTACCTAATTTATAAATCTTCAAATTTCTCTTCTTCTGCTTTAAGCTTCAACTTAAATAAAAAAAAAATAAAAATAAATCTTCATTCTTCATGCACCTAGTAGCTTATAATAAGTTGCATTACTACAGGTTATGCTTCGTAAAAATCCGTATTCAATTTTATAGTAATTACTTTTTCCGTGAAATGAAGGTTCAAATTAATTAGCTTTCCCAGTTAATAGTCAATAGGAGATGAACATTTTCTAATTTCTAAATTTTTTAAAGTTAATTTTCCTTATCCTGCAATTCGTAACTAAACGTTCGCAGAACGACTTCCTTCCCCTCTGACCAATTACTTTTGAGTGAATAGCTTGATTTGAACAAACTTTTTTTTTCTAAATATTTCGACGAGGACACCTCATTCCCATGTTTAAGATTTTGATCTGAACAAAATTTTGTTAACTTTTTAACTAACTTCAAAAAGGACGCGGTTATCAGTTTATACTGTATGTATGTTTTTTTTTGTCTACTCATAGCGTCTCACCTAGAGAACCGATTTTAATGAATCCTTTTTTTAATGGTTAGGGGATGGTCTAAGTTAGGTCCCCCATGCCTTTGATTAACCATATTTGTTCTTTAGAAAATCAGTTATGAGCAAAAACAGTAAATTTCATGTAATTTCTCTACTCACAGCCCACTAGATGGCGCTGATGTTTAAGCTTAAGCGCCATCTAGTGGGGCCATACTATAATGCTCGAAATAGTAGCACGCTACTTGTGACGGAGTTACATTAGTAAATGCGGGATCGAGTTATAATTCAGTTCTGCGTTAATGTTGTTCCACCGCATTTCGTGAAAAATGTACGAAATAGCTTTAAAAGAATTTAATGGACTCAGTTATGCTCCAGTTGCGGTATTGTTACCTCATTCCAATAGTAGATAGCAGAGCCTAAGTAAGAAGACATGGGATTTTCATCATGCTGTGAAATAAAAATTAGTTGAGGAAACCTAGATGCATTGATTTAGCCTTTATGCCTTTTAGAGCATCGAAGAAATTTAAATCCTTCGAATCCCCACTCAGATTCCTTTACCCCAAAATCAATTCGACTCCGATTCCACAGCCCTGGTTTTTATAGTGAAATAATGATTGCTGACGCTATTTGTTGATAAGTTTTTTTTTTAAGTATAGGGCATTTATATGACGTATCGTGATGGTAACGTCATATTATTTCCGAAATACATTTACACTAAAAAGAGTAAAATGAAATAATTTTAAATAAAAATGGAACCGGCTTCAAAATTGCTCTAAAAAGTAAAAAAAAATAATTTTATTCTTTGAACACCATCGATATTACTTTTAAACATATATTTTCAAGTCGGCGCAAAATCATACTTAACCAAAATTTAATTACAATTGTAAATTGTAATAGACCCATGTTCTTCAAAAGAATTCGCATACATTACATTGATAAAAGCCTATTTGTATAGCGGTATAAATGTTTTGTTCTGAATTTTGACTGGTTTTTATGAAAAATGCAAACGAAAAATGGTTATACCTCGTTTTCCTCTTCATTTTGGCGCCAACTTCCAAATATTTGTTTAAAAGTAGCATCGATAGTGTTCAAAGAATAAAATTATATTTATTTTTTTAGAGCAATTTCTAGCTGCAGTTTTGAAGTCGGTCCTATTTTTTTTTAATTAAAAATTATTTTATGAAGAGTTCATAAAAACTTACCATTAGCGTCTAGGGGGGGAATTTAAGTCAAATATAAATCAACAACTTAACGGCGAATTTGCTTCAAATATACTTTATTGGAAGAAGCTTTTGATGAGGAACATGTATAGAAAAGATCTTTTAGACTTGAACAATTTTTTATTCAGTTTTGTACTGTTTAAAGCACCTTAATTTTAGCACCTACGGAGAAAGTTAAGGTAAATATACATTTCAAACTTAAAAGGCGGATTTGGTTCAAATAATCATTGTTAGAAGAAGCTCTTTATGCAAAACATGTATAGAAAATGGTTTTCTGATTTAGCTATTTTAAGGGTATTTTTGAGCAATTCAAGTTATTTTAACATTGAGAACAACAAAAAGATATTTTTTGGCACCAAAATAGTGAGAAAATTGTGCAGATTCTGAACACATTCTCAATTTTTGGTTTCAAAAAATAGAAAAAAAGTTATTAATAAAAATCGAAATACCATATCTCGTAGATTTAACATTGGCACAAGTTAGATATAAGCAAGACTGAATCAAAATGAAATGATATCAAAACGTAAATGTTTTTACAAGGGCTACAGAGTCGAAGGGAAGTAACCAACTCCCGATTCCAACTCCTAGAATTTTAGGATTGTCGGCTCGGACTCCAACTGTTGCACCTTAAAATTTGTTGGGCACCACGACTTCAAATCTGACTCCTCAGTTTTGGCAGAAATTTAAACTTAGAGGGAAAATGACCGGCTCCGATTCTTGGAATATTGAAGTGTTACCTGCCCGACTCCGACTCTGCAAGTAGTGGCAGAGTTGCGGATATTGAGAGAAAATGGCCGATTCTGACTCCGAGTCTTTGAATTTAAATCCTTCGAATCCCCACTCAGACTCCTTTACCCCAAAATCAATCCGATTCCAATTCCGCAGCCCTTGGTTTTTATAGTGAAGTAATGATTGCTGACGCTATTTGTTTTTATTTTCATTCTAAAGATTTACTCAATGAATTCTTTTTTTCGGCAATGGCAAATAAAGCGAAGTTCGGAGTACTTAATTGTAGTGCCTAAAAAGAGAAGTGTGCAGTTCGCGTATGTTATCCCAGCCAATTCTTGAAACCAAAGCTCTGGAAATTCGTTAGAGGACAGTGCAGCTACGGAGCACGCTAACTTTGACGGACATTAGTATGTGTGGGATTTACAAGGAGATCTTATGGTCTCGAAAATTCAGATCGGGATGAAATTCAGCAGATTAGCAGTACCCTTGAGAGTATCAACACAGTAAAGAAATAAAGTGCGCTAGCCAGAACATTCCGAGAAAACAGCCTCTAGAGTTTTAGGCGCAGCTTATATACTAGTACAGATTTTTTGCCTGCAGCAGCTCGGTGGCTATGTGGTCAGCGTACGGAATTTCCTAAAATACCTCTTGAAAAATTCCTTTTTTCACCAAAATATTCCTCACTCTTAAACTTGCGAAGTCTATTTTTATAGACAGGTAAAGAATCTAATATAGCGTATACAAAATTGTTCGTATCTTGTTGAAAATAATAGAAAAATAAATACCCGTGAAGACTGTAAAAATACAATTAATAGTCCATGATTAACTGTCATCGCCAATTTTCAATAAAATGAAATAAAATGATTCGGTATACGTCCAAACTTTCTGATAAAAGCGAAATTTTCATGAATGTTAATGTTTTCCTATGAATATTTTACAACAAGGTTGCTCTTGTAAACAATTTTCCTTTACACATTGTGCAAGATGTCAAAACAATTTTTGTTTTTCGTGTTTTATGATAATTGGTGTATGTATATAAATAAATAATTGATAAATAAAAACTATATTTTTAAATCTTTTACATAAGCTAACAAGTCCTACCCTAATTTTGTTGCCGTAGTAATTCAAGTTATAATTTATAATCGATTGAATTTATCTGTATTTCCTCGATTAAAAATACATTACCTATTTAAAAATAAAGTATTATCTTCAATTCAAATTTCAATTAGCTGTAACAGTCGCTTTATAAATTTATATAAAAAAAATTCTTCGAGAAGTGTTGAACTCTAATCGACAGAATGGGAATGCGGAAAAATTTCAATGGTGTAGCCTGCACCATGACTGCCCCCCTCCCCCATCGGCATTTCAGTTTTAGCTCTAGTTGTAATCATTAAAATAAATTGCTGGAATATCTTTATTGAGATGGCCGATGGCTTTCGCATATAGCAAATCCTAATATGCTGATGGTTTAGTAATGGATGCCTCCCAAGAGCGATGGCGCAACCCTTCCCCATCCCTAATTTTACGGAGCACTCCTCCCTCCCCCTCAGAAAGATGATCCCTCGTTAATGAGGCTAAAATCCTTTCAAAGCATCCCTCTTTGTAAAAATTTCAATACCGTAAAAAGAGCCATGAACCCTCCTTTCCCGTGAGCACCCTTGCGTTAGTAATAATAGTTAGAATAAATTTCTGAAATATTTTCTTATCCAAAGAGCCGTTGGATTTTCTATATTATAGATCCTAGTATGCAGATACTAAATGCATGGGTGCCACCATAGGTGATGGCGCATTCCATTCCCCGAATTTTCGATAATGAGTCAATTGTGTAGTCTCAAACACGAATTAACCCCCCTTCTTACCGGTTGCAGCATCGCTTTAGCTAATATTATTAGAATGAACTGCTATAATACACTAGCCTCAAAAACTTAAGAAACAACATGCTTTTCAAAGCTCACCATAAAAATTGCAGTAAGAATAAAATGCATAGTTTGCATGAATGATAATAACAAACTTAAAAACCATTTAAGAAAAAACGATAGCTACCACTTTTATTTTATAGAAAAGAGCATATCTTTACGAGTGAGAAAACGTATTAAAAGATCAAGTTTTCGTACTTTTGTGTGTAAATTGCGTTGATTTTCAAGTGTTGTTGGCAGTTTCGGTGACAACAGTCAATAGAGTTTAGAAAATTTATGCTGGTGGTATTGGTAATGACTTCCTTCTAATGGATTGTAATGCACTACCTCACCGAGCTCGGATTGCTGAGGATGAGGAGTATCTTGAGCATTATGGTTTGGAACGAATGAAATTCCCAGCTCGATCTCCAGACCTTAATCCAATAGAATATCTTTGAGACTATCTTGGCAGACAGGTTGATGCTTTAAATCCTCTTCCAAAGTCGTTACATGACCTGGAACAAGGCTTAATCTTTGTCTGGTCTTCGCTTCCTATTCCGGTGTTCGACAACTTAATAAACAGCATGGAAAGCCGATGACGCTAATGAATTCAAGTTAAGGGGGACACATTCCTTATTAGATCCCATTATTGTATTGTTTCTATGACATTTTACTACATAACACTGTGATGTTCTCTTTTCTTCAAAAATGGACTTTTCCGCAAAGATTGCTTCTTTTTTTTTGTTACAAACCATATTTTTCTATACACTTATACAAATTTCTATATCACATTCAATAAAAACCATTTAATGCACATATCCTCCAAATTTTTTGTTTCTACATTCATTCATTTGCAAATTAGACGCAAAACCGGTTGTACCTTAACTTTTTGAGGCCAGTGTATTTAATTAACAAAATGTCCAATAGTTGTGCACTCTATACAGAAACTTTTACTTTAGCTAGGATTGCTCGTCCGCAGAGCGATGGCACCCCACATAGTTTTGCAGTTTTACTTCCTCCTCCAAATGATTTGCCGCCAAAAGTTGAGGTTAAATCCTTTTGAAATACCTTCTCTTAAACATTTCGATAATATACTTTCCACCATGAGCTTCTCTCCCTTTAGCTATTATTATTATTTGAATAAATTGCTGGAATATTTATTTACCGAGTAGAATGCAAAAACTATACTATTGGGGTGCCCACCCCAAGAGTCATGCTTTCTCCTCCGCAATTTTAACAATCCCCATCCCTTCAAAAAAGAAAACTTCATAATATGACGAAAATTCTTTTAAACAACTTCTATAAACTATACTCTTTTATTGCTTAATCAATAAGAAATTTACTAACTTTTCTATTTTATAATGAACTTGAAAACTCAGACAGCATATTTTAGCATATGTCATTTTAACTAGTTGAAATAATTCAGAAGCAGTTTTAATAAGGAAATAAGGGACGTGCAGTCACTCAAAACTCAGCTTTTGACAAATTTTACTATCCTGTTTCTATTCTTTTGCTTTTTGCAGGAACGATAACAAATCACACCAATTAGCTTTATTAAATATCTGACGGAATAAAGTAAAATACGAAAGTATTATCTCCAACAAACTGGTTCTAGAGTTTCAGTCAATTAAATATAAAAGAAAAATTGCTTTAAAAGTTTATAGCATATTATATTCATTAAGAAGAAGTTATGTAATGTATGTGTGGCTTCGAAAAATAAAAGAACACCCGTGCAACAAGCAGAACTTATAAGAAAATTTAGCTTTTGCTTTGAAATAAGTTCAACTCAAAAAATAGGGATTTTAAACTGCGAAATTAGCATGTAATTGTTGTTTAAAGTTAGGTTGGATGAGAAGCATAGCGTGTTCCCTGGGCCCAGCGCCATCTAGATTCTCCGCAAAAATGACTGCACTTTTCTTCCTTAGAACAACCTACTACTCTTTCTTGGCACTATAACTTAAGATTTTAGCATAAAGAGCTGCGTAGACGATTTTTTTTCCTTTTGCTGAGGAAAATTATTTTTTTAGTGGACATTTTATTAGTTTTCATTAATTTTTCAAAGTATATTTAATTTTTGTTTTAATTGTCGTTTTTCAACGTGGGTCCAATAAATCCAAGTTGCTTTTATTTTCATGAGCTTTTTAGACATAAAGCACAAAATAGTTGCCGACAGCATCGTAGAATATCCGGTCTCGCTAACTTTGCCATGAGGATGAAGTTAGATATGATTGAGTGTGTGAAAGGTCACTGTGGGTACATTGAAGCTGCCAAAGTGGGATTTATTGAACAACTGTACTCGTCAATTCTGTTAAAAGAACTATAATTTAATGCTCCTTTATTTCATCTGTTGACTCAAAGAAGAAAGTTGTGGCAAATTAAAGGTTAATATATTCATACTTTGGTCTTCTTCAGGTCAAAAAAAAAAAAAAAAAAACAATTTGCTTAAAATTAGTTTCCGTTTTAGAGAAAATGCACGCACCTATGTCATTTCCTTATAAAATTTGGCTTATGTTGTCCTATTTTCTGAGTTTTTTTCTTTCTTTTTTTTTGTGTCACACTTCGGTAAACTGGCCTCTTGCTCTTAGAGGATCCTGTGCAGACGATTCTCATCCACGCATGTACAGGTACATCTGTAGTCTAGCCGCTGTTCAATAAGAAAAATTTTCGATTTGTTTTCAGTTACAAGTCTTCTAGTTTAACTGGAACTTTCCCGGATCAATAAATTTGTGCTTGAATGACAGTTGAGGTTCTGTGGGCATGTTTAAAAAAAACGGCCAAATTAATCTTTTAGCAAGTTTTCTAAAGATGTCAGAAGAAGTTCAGAATACTATTGTACTACAGTGGAACACCGATTTTAGATTGTCAGTATCACACGTTTTCCTGCTTCCGACATCATTTTCTGATGGTTCCTAAAAAAGGCAATACTACGTACAGTGAAACCTGAGTAAGTTGACCACTTGCGGTGCAGTACTTTGGTGGTCAACTTAGACAGGTGGTCAACTTACAAAGGGTTTGTTTTATGATTCTCAGCCAAATTTGGTGCATTTTGGCGGTCAAGATAGACAGGTGATCAACTTACAAAGGTGGTCAACTTTACAGGTTTTACTGTATAATAATGCTGAAATACTCCGGAATTTACGTTAACCTTTTACAGAAAGTCCGCTTAATACGTTTTTCCACAAACAGATCAAAATAATTTTTCATCTACAAGACTCACCCACACTTTTTTTTATAGATTTCTGTTTTTTCAAGATAATTTTGTTTTATAGCTCTTTGAAACCGCTCTGGTATTCTTTTTCCTTTGCCTAATTCTCATTTTTCTGAGTGGGCGATTTCCTCTGATCGTCTAATCTTCCTTCATGACAGTCGAGGACTAGAGCTGCTGACATTCATTTTGAAAATTTTCTAGAAGTTTATACATGTATCATCTCATCACATCACGAATTCCTTCAATATCAGGCTTGCTACTTGCTTTCGATGACAGTGATGAAGACGAAAAAAGAAAAAAAAATAATAATCGAGGGTGTTCCCACAGCTGATCAAGCCATACTATGCATAGAAACTCTAAAACTAGTTTTATTTATGGATGCCAACTAAGAAGCACATTTGCAAATAATTGATAGTACAGATCATGGCCCCACTGGATGGTGTTGACGCTTAACGAGTCTTCACAATTTATGACTTTTCTGTGTTAAACCGATGCAACTATGATCCGCTCATGCATGCATCAATCAATGTCAACGTTTAAAAATTTGTTTATTTTTCATTGAAGCCACCCATTTTGACCGCAAGAGGTGCTGAAAGGAATCCCTGCAGCCACCAATCATGGCAACGTAGTGGAAACAGGGGGTCCCTTTAGCGCCCTCTTTGTTGCCATAACTTTCAACGATTGTCACGACCGATAAGCGTAGGCGAAATTTAGTGGGGCCTTATACAAATCGTGTTATAAATGAAAATTTTCCTAAAAACAAAAAGCAAGTAAAGATTACACATTTCCCACATTACTTCAATGGATAAGAGTCAACTTTTAAACAAAATGCACAGATGTTTTTCTATGACCCTGCTTTTACGTTTTCCCGCTTGGAATTTTTTTTTAAACACTGGTTCGACAGAGAAGATAAAATCGGTATTCCATTATGTGTACTTAAATATCCTGTTAGCTCTAGCATAATTTAATAATTATTAAACAAAACAACAGGTTATTTTCTTACTATTGAATAGGTATTTAACTTTTAGCGCAAATGCATAAACTCTTCAAAAAACACAAGTTATCAAAATAATCCGTAATATCATATACACTCCTGTTTGTGAAAATTGCAACACCACGAAGGACTTACGCGAGTCAGCTGAAAAGTGCAGGAAATATAAAGTAGGGCATGATATGCAAATGATTAGAATTGCGGACCTGTAGCGCATGCGTATGTTGAGCAGCGCCCTCTGAACGGCGGATCGAACCGAATATAAATAGACGGCTGTAGCAAGGCGTGTATGATTATCAGTGGTTATATGCTAGAGTAAACGTTAACTGAATCTTGACGATGCCTCTTCGACGAAAGAAAGCGAAATTTGAGCAAATTTCGGAGTTTGAACGGGGCAGAAACGTCGGCTTTCGTGAAGTTGGATTGTCTTATCGTGTAGTAGCCGCTCGTGTGCAGCGTAACAGTAGCACAATCATGCGTGTTTGCAAGCAGTGGACAGACGAGCGTCGGACAGGTCGGAAATCCGGGAGTGGACACCGAAATGTGATGTCAGTTCGCGATGACAGACACCTGGTGCGTATGACGCTGACGGACCGCAGAGCTTCTTCTAGACGATTGGCAGCACAGTGGTCAACAGCTACAGGTGCAAAGTTCATTGTGTGCCTCATCGATTCGGAGACGTCTGCTGCAGCGTGGGCTGAGCGCAATGATTCCTTTATACAGGATTCCTTTCACGCAAAACCATCGCCACCTGCAGCTACAATGGGCCAATGTGCATAGGAGCTGGCGTGCTGATTGGCAGCAGGTCGTCTTTTCTGACGAATCCCGCTTCAATTTGTGGCACCATGATGGCCAAATTCGTGTCAGGCGCTGTGCCGGTGAACGGCACATTCCGGAGTGCATTATCGAACGCCACAGTGGAGGAACACCCGGAGTTATGGTTTGAAGTTTTACAGCCCCAAGCTATTCCTTTCCTGCAGGGATTGCCAGGGGCAGGATAATGCAATTCCAGCAGGATAATGAAGTCCACATGTCGCCTGAAATGTCAAATCCTACCTTGATTCACAGCAGGTACAGCTTCTTCCTTGGCCTGCATATTCCCCGGATATGTCACAGATTGAACATGTGTGGGATTTTGTTGGGCGGCGCCTCGCTCTTTATCCTCGTCTTGTTCCTTCGACAGACGAACTTTGATTGCGCATACAAACAATATGGAAAACTCTTCCGCAGGTAGATATTCAAACTTTGCTTCACTCCATGCCTAGTCGTGTAGCAGCTCCTATTGCGGCGCGTGGTGACCACATAAAATACTAATTTCTATCTCTTTTTATTATTTGTTTGGTTTGAAAATGTAATCATTTATTTGTACCATTACCACTCAACTGTGTATTATATTCAAGTATGATGCTTCCTTCATGGTGTTTCAATTTTCACAAACAAGAGTGTGTATATCTATCTATCTATCTATCTATATTAGGGTGGTCCTTATATGAGGTTAAAAATAAAATTGTGAATTTTCAACGGGTCACCCCCTAGTTTTAATCTAGTATAGAAAAAAGAATTACTGCAATTTTTTTTAGATTTTAAAGACAAATTTCAGGGGTCGCTACCGAAGCTGAAACTTAAATTTTTAGAAAAAATTTCGAATTTTCCCATTTTTAGTAAAAAAAACAGTATTTATTAAACATTTCTTACAATTTATAATCAAACACATCTGTTAAGATTGAAAAAAAGACCTTTCAATTAGCATAAATAAACACCAAATCACAGTATATTGCCTTTTAAGACAATAAGGTGCTTTACAGTCCGGATCAATTTTACCAGACTTCTGAACTTTTTCACTAACAGCAACAAGTACTGGTTTTGTTCTTCGTCTTTTGTAAGAAGTTTATTCTATTCTTTCATTGGTGCAACTCCACTTTCTGATACATTATTCACAACTTTTAAGAAACTAACAATTTCTTTAATTTGCGTGTAGGATTTGTCTTTCCATTCTGTCACATCTTTTTGTAAAAAATTTGAAAATATACTCAAAGTTTAAAAAAACAGCATTGTGTTGCTCGTTGCAAAATCATTCAAACCCTTTTTAAGGACTGCATCTGGATCTATTCGGGCTCTCTTTAAGAGTTTATCATCTCCTTTTCTTTTTAAAACGACCACCATCTTCTCTTTCATTTCTTGAGGAACACAATTGTCAAAAAACGCAAAAGTGACGAGCTCCTCTGATACATATCACAAATGGCAAACAAAATCGTTCATTGCACACTTTGAAACCTCATAACAAATTATTTCTTACTTTTGTTTACTTATGTTTGTTAATTATTTCTTACTTGAGTTGCAATTCATTTTTTAGGGGTCCTGTGTTTGTCGAAGTTGTATCAAAACACAGACTTTTGACTTGGTCACTGATTGGAATCTAGCGTTTCGCAAACAATCGAAGCTGTTGTTTCTCTTGTTCTCGATTGGAATTTCGGTAACGAAAGTAATTGCTCAATAGCTTATCCTGATATAATGATTGGTATACGGTCAGCAGTTTCAGTGCCTGCAATGTCTTTTAAAAGTTTTCAATCAATGTGAACGGTTAAAGGAACATCAAGTGAAAATTTACTTTTCAAATATTGGGCAGCGTTCTTTCTGCTTTTCATTCTAAAACATCCAATAAAGAATTTCGGTAAGTTGTATTCCGATAGATCACAACCTACGCTTTTAAGCGTTGTTGTCAAGACAACAGCTGCTTTTGTATCACCCAACTTTGCTGCGTCAAGACTCACAGCAACATCATTATAGAGAAGTTCTTCCTAACTCTTTTTCTTTTGCATGGGGGTAAAATGACGATACACTTTGGTTTGCATTTAAAGAAGAGCTGTAACTTTCAAACAAGTCACATTTACCTTCATTTTTCTCGAAAGGAGTTGGTACTCGTTCAAATAGCAGTCTTGCATTTTCTTCCTAACGTTTCTTCATTTTTTCGAAAATGATCCCTTTTTTTAAAAATGAGAATTGCTTTTTTCTTCAACTATTTTATATCTAATTTACCCATTTTACCAAAAAAGCCGTGCCATTATTAGTATTATTCCCCAATGAAGGAAAAAGAATTCACCAGTCTTGCTGTCTGAACATATGGTCGTAAAATCTCATATCAAAACATTAAACTTGAATTTGACTCCCTTCTACCTTGTACAAGGGGGAAGGTAGACTTCTTGTGTAAACAGCAGATGGTATTGATTTTTATTTATGCATTTTTTAGTTTACAGTAAAGTTCATTTGAATTTTGGGGGAAATTGCTGAATTTTCACAACTTTGAAACTTGGTAGCGACCTCAAAAATACATCTTTTTTGTCTGACATTTTTGTGGAAGAAAAAAATCCAAGTCTTCCAGAACTTCTACTAAGTTCTGGAAGACTTGGATTTCTGTCCGCTGTACAACCATAATATGTACATTGCTATTAAAAAAAAGAGCAGATACCTAATTCTGTTCTTCATTACTTACAAAGTACATTCATAAATGTCACTTTTATTCATAGGTGTTTCCATTATTTTGATAACTACCTGTATATATATATATATATATATATATATATATATATATATATATATATATATATATATATATATATATATATATATATATATATATATATATATATATATATATATATATAGATATAGATATATAGATATATATATATATATATAGTTATAGTACGCCTACGTGTCAAGCATAAATAATACAGGCAGTGAGTGAAATTCCAGAACTCTGAAAGTAGAATGAAATAAATCAAATTTGTATTTGTAGTGCTGCTTTGAATCTTAGATATCAAACAAATAGCCTGCCTGAATGATATTATATCAACAAGAGCTGTGTCTATTTTTTCAGGATGATCATATCGTTCTTCTGTGTTTTGTAAGGATTGAATGGGCAGTATTTGAAGTCCTAGAAGTGATATTTGAGCTTATCTGTGACTTAGTGCTTTTGAAGCGTAGTATTTATTGATTTATGAATGAAATATAACTTATTTTTTTCTTCTACTAAAGGCTTTAAACATTTTATCAATGAAATATTGTGTTTTTTATGATAGTGATGTTTTCCTTTCATGTTTTGCTGCCATGGACATCGTTTGATTTTGCTTTGTTAAAGGTAAAATTTAAAACTGATGTGCAACAAAATAATGCAACATAATTCGCTTTTATGAGGGAAATTTCTTATCTGATAGAGACGCACTTTTAATGAAAATTACAATTCAGTGATTACAATGAAGCTATATGTTTAGTAACACATATAGCTTCATTATTTTCCTCTATGATTATTAACACATATACGTTATTTTTCTCTATGTTTATTAACACATATACGTTATTTCACTTTATATTTATTAACACATATACATTATTTTCCTTTTTTGTGCCATTTATAATTATTCAAAGATAATACTAAAAAACGAAATACTGAATATATATATATATATATATATATATATATGTGTGTGTGTGTGTGTGTCGAGATATTTTTAGATTTTTAACGAATGACACGAAAACGTCATTTTTTTTCGATGTCTAAAACTATGCTAAAAATAAATTAAATACACATTAATAAAAGTATTTCATTTTTGTGTATTGTAGTTTTAGGATTGCTAAGAATGAGACAGCAAACTTTAAAAAAAATGTATTTTTAGTGAACATAAGTTTACTCTAATCACTATTTTTTTTTTTTTCAAAACTGAAGTGTCATTACGACGCATATAGAATTGATCATAAAGAGATGATATAAATTTTAATTCTCTTTATAGGTTTCTAGCTGAAAAAAAATGGACAAGGGGTAAATATTTGAAGTGCTTATTTGTTCTATTAAGTCAGTGACGTTTAAGAATGGTTATAAATCAACGGTGCAGTGTAAGCTTAGAATGAACAGGGTAATTCTCACCCCCGAAAGCATATGAATTTTTAACTGTTGATGATAATGAGGAATGGAACACGTGATTTCTTGGACATAGAAATGTCCCGTAGCTTCTAGAATACGAGAGATTCTTACAGAAATGTTTCTTGTTCAAGAAGATATCCACAAGCAAAAAGAACTAATCATTGTGTGTTATTTTCTATGCGTTGTATCTGCGGTTAAAAACAGCAAAAGCAAATATACTTTCAAAATCAAAATTCATCCAAAAGCGATAGCTTAAGCACAGAACAGTTCTTGAATTAAAATGCCTTTTAAGACCATAGACCATTTAGACTGTTTCATTTTTAATTCCTTTCAAGCTGTCACTTTCTTCCACACAATTTTCTAGGGGTTTGGCAAAACACTGAGAAGTTTCCTTTTATCGAAAATATAGGCATTGGATTTTAATATGACTTAGATTTTACAATTAAAAGTGAATTGGCCGTTTAATCTTTAAATGTTTAAGGACTGAAAATATGCCTCTGATTGTCTGTAGCTTTTTCAATTGAATTCTTCAGTTCTCGTAATTCTTCTCAGAAGATTTCCTGCAAACAGCAATGTACTGCTCAGATAGCCTTCCAATTATCAATATAACTCAGCTCGTTTCATTTAATTTTATTTCATTTCGATAAACGAAGCACTAAGTAGATATAAATTGTCTCTGAAATGTCTTGATTTTATGTGCTAAAAATATTACTTTTGTTTGCTTTTCATACAAAAATACTTAACTTTCTGGTCAGGACACTGTTGTAAAAATATTTGAGGCATTAATAACAATCATCGTTTTAAAAAATGTCTACGCCTGTATTCTACATCCAAACTTGTATCAACAAAGGTCTTAGCAAGCGATTTCACAATCTAGAGCAGAATTTATCGAGTATTCAAATTACTCTACGAATCTTTATGTTCATTGTTCTAAGGGACCAGCCTAGCTGGGCCAAGAGCCTGTTGCTGGTCGTCACATTTGTATTTGTATTTATATTTGTATTTGTGATTCAGTGTTGGATCCATAAGCTCGTTTTTTGTCTCTAAAAAGGGGTGCACTGTAACCCCAAAACACGTGTCTGCAGTAACTACCAATTGTGTGTAACTATTTCTTTCACTTTTCCGTACATAGACATTCCTTTATTTCTAATCAAAACCAATTTCAGCGTTCTTTTTATATTGAAAAATAAGACAGAAGCGTGCAGAATATTTTCGTTTGTATGTCTCTCCAAAATGCTGCAATATCTATGAAAGTTAATGCATTTAGCAAACTTTTCGTAATGAAAAGCAATCAGAAATAGCTAAACAAAGGATGACATTTGTAAACCTAGGATAGAATATTGTAACTTGATGTAAAGAAAACATTTTCCATGTTAATACCCTTTAATAAACCTCCTATTCTTTCTGAATTCCATTCATTTCAAACAGATGAATGCTTCACTTGATTAGTCCCGTATACTATTTCATCGGAAACTCTTGGCGTGAAATTCCAATTTGCGATCACAAATGAGGTGCATACATTTGTCACTACAGACACGCTAAATTACTGCATTGACTGCATGGCTGTCATTGAGAGGAGTGTTAGGATTTGCATCATGTGTGACGTCTTGATCAATAAAGGCAAAAAACGAATACTACTTATCAAATGGGAAATATTTCAACTTATTGGATTTAACTTTTCGATTTTTTTTCGAAAAGGCCCGAGGAGTCGAGCCCGAGGACTACACAACTACAAGAATTAAGACATCAAAGCCCGGCTTCTGCTTTAACGAGCACAATTAGGTTAGTGGTGCAATTTACAAACAAACTTACCCAAGTGTCACTCATCGATTCAAATAAAAGTTTGCACATCGTTAGAACATATAAAAATATTGAACCATCAAGTGTTTTTTTTTTTTTTTTCATTGGCAATAAAAACTTTTAGCGGGGTAAGATTTGCCTCTAATAAAAATATATATAATGTGTTGGGACAAATGCGTTTTTTGGCCGCCATCTTGAAAGTTCATTAAAAAAATAAAAAAAAATCATGTGTGGTATCAAATGAAAGGAAATTTCACGCTGAAATGGAATGTAATGTGGGATACTTGAAGTGAAGTGACGATGCTAAAACCATGCATCTATATTAGAGTGAAAAATGCGTTTTTTTTTTCTGCCGCTATCTTGAAAAAAGCATTTCTTTTTTTTTAAATCGAGTGTGGTATCAATTGAAGGAAATTTTATGCTGAAAAGGAATATAAAATGAGATGTTTAAAGTAAAGTGGGCAGAATAAAAAATTTACAACCATACTGAAGCAAGAAATGCGTTTTTTTTTTGGTCGCCTTCTTGAAAAATCATGGACAATTTTCAAAACTACTAAATTACTTTTAAATAATAATAAAAAAAAAACGCCTACAGAAAATACCTAGGAACTAAAAAGCAAAAAAAAAACCTATTACACTTACATAATATTTCCAACGCAAACCTAGAATTGCAATTTATTTTACAATTTCAGTACGAAAACCAACTAAACTAAACACCCAATTATAAAGTAAATACTGATTTTAATTACCATACGATGATTTTTTTAAATACCTAACTAATTATATACGATCTCTTAATTGTTAATAACCTTTTGAAGTCGGGGCCTCCTATACTTTCCTAACGTAACTGACAACCCATTGAATCCTGAATTAAACACTATCAGTATTTTCTTGAAAATTAATTTTTGACTTTATAGTATACAAAATGCCTATAGAGGGGGCTTTAGACTTTGGATCAACGAATAACTATTTTTTATCGCTATTTTTGAATCTCATTAGATTTTTTCTAATGCTTGGACTAAAACTTAAACTTTTAGCTCAAAATCAGTCATTGGGCGTGATTAAGTCATGCAAACTGAACTGTGTTCAGAAGGTAAAATACACTATGTCACAAAAAAAAAAAAAAAAAAAAAAAAAAAAACATTAACCCAGTATGAAACGAGCGGTCTTCACGAAACTTGAAATGGATGTGACCTATGACAAGATAAGGAAATGCTTTAAAATTCAGAACAAAAGGATGTTTTATTAAGAAGTTATGACAATAAAAGTTGCAAAACCGTAAGTTGTATAGCCTCCTCTAGCAGCGGAACAACGCTAAACACAGCGTGATATGGAGTGAAATGAGTTACCTATGATCATCGGGACTAAATCGGGGTTCACCGTTGAAGATAACATGCCCCCTGTCAGTCACAACCCTGATAATCAAGTGCAGCGAAAATCCTACCGACGAAAATCCAATCCATCGCAATGGATGCCGGTTCGAGGTACCAGTGTCGTTCAGTCTACACAGGATTGTTTTTTTTTTTTTTTTTTGATACCATCACTTTCTTGGTAGGTGTTAAACGGCAACTAATGTTAGCGTTTTTGTTGATACGGTAGTTGTCGCTCGTATGATGTGAGATCTTCGTGCTCATTTCTGTTTCTAGAATGCCTTAACTGACCGCAATGGAGTGATTCATTTATTTTCACCTGCATATTACCATATTGCCCCGTCCAAGGTGGCGGCAGATACGTGCGTACAACCAACCTTCTTCTCTGAGAATTACTGTGCGTCCTTTTAAAAAGTCCAACTATTGCTCGCATACCTCTAAAAGGTCGTCCTAATCACAACAGCGTCCTTACAACTTAACAGTTTCGTTTGAAGTGTCCTTTGACACACGCTTTCACACTTTGAATCGCACCTATCTGCGCATCTTGTATGCGTATAGCGCGCTTACCCTTTTGTCACTGGCGACGAAATGTAAATCATATCTTATCAAACTACATTCTTGCCGAGATTGTTGGTTGCAGCTCAATTTATTCTTGATTTCTCATTTTTTTCTTGTGTCAAATCGCGTTTCAACCTTTGAAGACAGTTCAGTTTTCACTACTTAATCAAGCCCAAAAATTCTGATTTTGAGCTCAAAATTAAAGATTTAATTAATTAATTAAGTCCAAGCAATAGAAAACATTTATTGAGATTCAAAAATAGCGGTAAAAATAGTTTTTCGTAACTCCAAAGTCTAAAGCTCCCCTTATCGGCATTTTTTAGGCTCAAATTTATCATCAAGAAGATACAGATAAAAATATTAGTTTTAGCGAAAATTTCAAACGAATCGACCAATTTTTCCGTTTTTTATGATCAATTGAAACTTTGGACCCTAAACTTGAATGGCGCGTATCTCCTTCGGAAGACATTTGGGACCCTTATTATTGCCATTATATTTTTTTGTGCAGATGTGTACTATCCCCCCTTAAAGTTTTGCCCAAAAGTTAAGAAACACCCTACATAAATTTTGCAGTGTTACATGGTTTTTCTAGTGTATTTTGGCAAGTACATTTAATTATATTTAAGAATTTGATTTAGGGCTCGGCTCAAGTCTGGATATTGGCTGAAATTCTCCATCTACCAACTGCCATCCCCAAAGTGTGGGATTAGGATTTTGTAATTCAAGGTACATTTCCAAATAAAGCCCTGCAAATGTACTCGATATATTTGATATGTCGATGCATTTTGCGTTGGGGGCAAACAAGCTATGTCAAATTCCTTTTTAGCTGAAGCTATTTTCCTAAAGTATTGCTTATAGCGAAGCGCGTTTAAGGTTTAAGTGGTGTGTGTTGATTTTACCTACATATAGTGACACAATAACCATACAACCGATTTCTACCAAATATTCCCAAGTAACATCTTTCGATGATCCGAAATGGCATGCTCAACAGTTTTAAGAGTCAAATCTTAAGAACGAAAGATGCTCGTGAATATAAATATTATTATTCAGTTGTATTATTAGTTGTGTAATATGGATACCGATGTTGGATTCAGTTTAATAAATATAATGGTTGAAATATTATTGTTGTATATTCTTGTGGCATTTTAGTAAAACATAACAAGACATTCCCACCAATAGATTTCTGAATGGCTTGAATGCCACGAACTTTATCAGATTGTGTGGCAAATTGAATTAAAATATTCTAAGAATGATTTATAGTAAAAGGATTAAAATGTCTGCATCATCCGCAACTATCGTCATGTGTTTTTGATGGGCAGTTTTTACAGCTTCTTTCACTATCACCGTATTTGTGTTACCTTCCGCTTGAATCACAGAATGATCTCTCCTTTGAAAACAACTCACCAGCATGATGACAAAACGTTGTTTGTTTACAGAATTGGAAACATTGTTTTTCGGAAATATTATAAGTGAATTTTCATCAAATGCTACTTCAACTGACGACTGCTTTATGCGTAACATGTGCTCCATGTATTTTATATTTGTTTTTTTTACACCCATTGAATACTATGGTCTCTTTTCTACATCTTTTGCTTTCATATGCGTCGTGTTGACTTTCACATCTCCAAATATTTTATACGTGGATCATGGTAACTGATTAACCAATGCCCCACCATCAAAAAAGTAGAAAGTACTCTGATGCAGCTATATCGTATTAACATTCAAGGTATCTAATGATTTTGCCATTGAAGATTTATCTGTGTTCCTCATTTACTGAGTACTATGGTCATATAGTTGGCAGAGTAGATAACGCATAATTTAAAAATTCACTAGCATATTGAACGTTATTGTCTAAGGAGATACATGCAAGCATCTTTTGGGCTAAAAGACATGAATTAACGTAGTGAGTCCCATAATATCTTTTTGTCAGTGTGAAGTTCTTCTGTTTGACACCACCCATGATTTTTTTTTTAAATTTTGGAAATGTTTCATGATTTTTCAAGGTGTCGGCCGAAAAAAATCACTTTTTGCGGTAGCACCGCTATATATTTTTACTATTTTCACTTCACTTCTAATGTCTCATACTATATTCCTTTTTAGCTTGAAGTTTCCTTTCATTTGATACCCCCACATGATTTTTTTTTTCTATAAAATATTTTTTCATGACTTTTCAAGATAGTGGCTGAAAAACACAATTTTTCGCGATAGTACGGGAGAATATTTTTAGTATATTCACTTATCTTTTAATATCTCATATTTTGTTACTTTTTAGCTTGAAATTTTCCATCATTTGATCCCACAAATGAGTTTTTTTAATTTAATTTTTTTTAATGAATTTTCAGACACCAAAACTTTCGAATACATAATTCTAAAATACTTAATATAACCTCACGACAATAGCAGTTTTTTCTCAATAGAGACTAAGACTGGAATAACTTCAAATATTTGTAAAATGACGCAGACAGGTAGTGTTAAGCTCTTCTAAAAAACAAAAATGATGATACCAGCAGCAATTCAGAATTTAAAAAAAAATGTGGTTCGTGGTTTATTTCTTTAAAAAGTGAGCCTAAACTTAAAAATAAAAGAATTTGAGAATTGTCCCTAATAATTTGGCCACCCACTGTAGTTGAATTTCTTTCATTATTTTGCTCTTCCGCACGTAATTAAGAAAAAAGAACTGTATTTGCTTCTTATTGGTTCCTTAAAAATTTGAATTATCAACTAAAAACTAAAATCATCAACTAAATAAACAGTAGACCAGTAATTCTTCAAAATTAAGTGTACTCATAGCAAAATTATGCAAAAAACCTCTGCCACAGACTTGAAACAACTCGTATGAAAAAAAAGAAAAGAGGGAAAAAACACGGAAAAAAAACCGTGATATTATATATATATATATATATATATATATATATATATATATATATATATATATATATATATATATATATATATATATATATATATATATATATATATATATATATACACTGTTATAACAAGAGTTTCCAGACGAGTGAATATATTCCCCCTAAGGTGAAAGCATGGTGCCCAAGGGTGCCATACTAGCCAGGAAGTAGAGCAAGGGTGCGAAAACAGCAGACAATCGTAGACAGGAGTGCCAAAACAGCAAGCAATCGCAAAATGACTTGCTGGCCCATGCGCTTCCGGCATACATTCACCATTCAGCCTCTTCAATATGGCGGACGAATGATAGGTTGCATCTATGCATGGCTTCTATGTCTTTCACATTGAATGAAGTACACTATTGGATTAAATCTCAACTTATCTAGGATAAATCATTAAAATAACAAGTAAGTACAGCTTTTGATCATTTTGTAGCTTTTAGGGCTTTCAAACATAGTTAAAAGTACGTTTAATGCTTTTTAGTTACCGTTAGTCCGTTACGATACCGTAGTACCGTTAGTTGTTGATTTTCAGTTTACCGTTACTGTCGTGAAATTTCCATCATTCAAAACGCTAGTAAACATCAATATCATTATTTTCTTGAGTACTCGATAAGCAACATTTAATCACCAAAATAATAACTGCAATAAGATTATCAATAATCAACAAGTAAGAACCTAAATAAAAATGATTCTTGTGCTTCGTAGATTACTACACAACAGCGAGCGCAAAAAATGAAAAAAAAAGATCTCTCTCCGTCTAGCTTTTTCTTTTGCTTTTTCATTCAAGTGTTTGAATCATTTCCTGTTAGCGGTTAATATTTCGATAGCGTTAGGAATTTCTTTAAATTTTTAAACTGTCGAAAAATTTCATGCGCATTTTATTTTATTGTTATTTTGATTGAAATTTTGAACGTTTGAGAGACGAATTTGTTTTCCCGTAACTTTAATATCCCAGAATATTTTTGGCTCTTCATGTAAATAATTCATAAGTACCTCTACACTTTACTTTCGGTGCGGTTATTTTTCACAAATGATCATTAACTTAACTATGATTATTCAAATAATTACTCGTCTTTAACTTTAAATATATACACAACTGTATTCAAAAACGCACACAATACGGGGGAGGGGGGGAGGAGGATCTACAGTAAGGGTGCCATTTCTCTCTCCGAAGGTTCATTCTTTTCACCCCGGCTGCCTTTTTTTTTAAAAGGTGCCTGTTTTTCACCCTAGTTAGAGGTGCAATTTTGGCTCCGTATTAGGTGCCGCTGATGAACAAGCGTTTCACAATTGAAAGGTGTCGAATGCAACCTGTAATTTTAACAGTGTATATATATATATATATATATATATATATATATATATGCAAAAAGTATCTCTTTTGTTATGCATATCTGAAATATTTCTAGGAAACATTTATTTTGGAATATTTAAAATATCCTGGTAGTGGGAAACAATTTTTTTGGTTCTTTGATTGATCGAATGTTTTAGCACTGAGGCCGTAAAGCTAAAACTTTGCTGAGGATATTGCTGCTCTTTCGATCACATCTAAAAGTCCTTAAATCTTTACGAGTGCTATAAATCCAGTGCTTGATATAAGAGGGTAGCATAAAAAACGTTTTTATAGCTCAAAAGCTGTCTTTGTCAAAATATATAAAGTGAAGGGTATTGCTGAGTACAATTTATTTAATGTGGCGAATTACGATGAAATATTATGTATACAACGCAGTGGTTGGAAGTAGGGTGCTACAAGTAGCGACGCTATTGTAGTAGCTACATTTTTCAGTATTTTGTAGTGTAGCGCACCACATTTTTAAAAGAGTAGTGTCGTGTAGTGAATTAAAGAGTCTAAAAAATAAAATCATCAACTAAATAAACAGTAGACCAGTAATTCTTCAAAATTAAGTGTACTCATAGCAAAATTATGCAAAAAACCTCTGCCACAAACTTGAAACAACTCGTATGAAAAAAAAGAATGTCTTTTTTTCCCCTATCTAAAATATTTCTAAAAGAAGAGAAAGAGAAAAAGAAGAGAAAAAAAAAAGATTAGTGTAGTTCGATGCAAAAAAAAAAAAAGTAGTTTGTAGCAATTTCTGAAAACTACTTTTAAATAAACTTAAAAAAAAATCAAAGTTCGAACGAATTTGACTGGCGCAAATTTTACACAAATTCATCAGCGGACGCAATGATAAATAAGACTCATAAAAATACGAGCTGACCTCAGGCATATTATTTTGACGCCATACGTTCTATCTGTTTGCCGCCATTAGTTTGTTTGCCCTCGTAGTTTTCATATTTTGCCAATATTCGCGTTAGATAGAGCATTCCTGCCGAGAATGTTCCGCGGATGAACGATTTAGATTTCAATGAGATTATGGTTTCAATACTGTAAAAGCACTTATTTTGGCGGAAATGGAGACATCGGTGTTTTCACGAGTTGAAAATTTCTTGAATATTATATAAACAGACCGAAATTTGAAAAACAAGAAATATTTCGCGAGGCTTAAATTTTCGTGATTACGACGAGCAAGCGGAAATCGCGAAAATTCAAGTCCCGCGAAAATAATTTCACTAAATAAAGAAGCTACTGTAAATGTAATAGAAGAGGATGATATTGAAGTGTCCTCTTGCCGACTTACAATACATAAATACGAGCATTGCATTGTTATATATGATAACGGACATTTGTGGAAAAAAAAGGAAAAAAGAAATAATAGATAATTCTTCGTAATATTCCATGTTCAGATGAGCTACTTTATCAATCTATACCTTTTTTCGTTCAATTCTCTTACGCTGTGTGTGCGTGTATTTGGGTGTCCTAAAAAGTGAAAAAGTTGAAAATTGATTTTTCAAACGTTTTTTAGAAACTCGAAATTTCTGTTGATAAAACGTTGCCCCTATACCCCACATGCAATACAAAACCATTTATTCAAATTAAAAAACGTTTTGGTGTCCTACACTTGGCCTAAAATTCATAGTTTTCTTCAAAAAATTGATTTTTTTTCGATACATATTTTTAAAAATGTAAGTAAATGTTACGAAGTTATCAAGCTGAAAAATATTAACGGTAAAGTAAGTAATTAGCGTCAAATATAAATTTTTGCTCTTTTGTAATATTTAAGTCTCCCACATAGTACTCAAAGATATAGATTTTTTAAAGGTTATAAGTTAAGTTTTTAATTTTAATTATATATTTTTTTTATTACTAATTTGCAAATGTTGATCTGAAAATGTGTTCGCTAATAGTTTTTGAACTTGTTTTACTTTATTTAAATTTATATGTAATTTTTTAAAAGATGAATAGAAAAAAAATCATTTTTTTGAAGATAATTATAAATTTTGTTCCAAGCGTGGGATATCTAAATGTTTTTTAATTTGAATGAATGTTTTTGTTGTACATGTGAGGTGTGGGGTATAGGGGCAACGATTTAACAACAGAAGTTTCGAGTTTATAAAAAAGGGAGGGTTTTTTTTTTTATTTGGCTTAGGATACAAGTGCTGGTTTACACTTTCCGATTCGTTGTTGAAATTATATGAAATTTTTTTCACAATTGTTTTGACATAAGAAGAAAAATATAAGAGGTATGTGACTTGAAAAATCGACTTTAACTTTTTGTTGAACACCCTAGTTAAGTGTGTATGCTTTTTATTTACTTATTTTTTGAAACGTAGCGAAGTGGTGACTACATTTCAAAAGTAGTTTGTAGTTGCTACATTTAAAAAAAAGTAGTTGTAGTTGTAGTTCGCTACAAAAAAGAGATGTAGTTTTTCCAACCACTGATACAACGTAGTATATAAAAGATGTTTTAAACCACAAAGGAATGAACTTTTGCGAAGAGTGAAAAATTAATTTTTGATGGATTGATCATTGATGGTAGAATGCTGTGAATCAACAGATTGCAATTTGTTTTAAAAGGTATGGTTTCTAAAGTTTTTTCCATGAGTTGGCAACAGTAATTTCCTCCCACACCACTCCGAAATGAAGACAAACAGAAGATTTTTTTATTTGTGCATCGGTGGGGGTTGTTGATCCATTGGATTGGTGGACATTTTCCCCTTTATCCGCCCCCACCCACCTAAAGACTAAAGTTGAATCTATTTACGTACTTTCAGTTTTTTGAAGTTATGCGTCTTATGGGAAGATGTGGCCGCCAGAGTTAACTGAAAACGAAATAAATAAATCAATATATAAAAATTAAAAAAAAAAAACATGAAACGCATTCCATTGGTCAAAGACATATTGCTATCAATTTATAAGCAAAACATTTGTCGTAAAACCTTCGTAATGCAATCGGCTAACCGAATGGTTGGTGGTTCAAACCTGCTCAAAAACGTGATACGTTTGTTTATGTTTTCTATAATAACTGTATTTAACAAATGTTTGCACAGTAAAGTACCAAATATTATATATGTTTAAACAGATTACGAATTTCTGAAATGTAAATTGACTTAAATGTTCATTCACTAGTCAAACTACCCTATATTCGTTTTTTTTTTTTGTCGAAGTCAAAATATTTCATTTAAATATCTTATAAAACGGGGGATAAAATATTGCACGCATGACGTTGAGCTTAATTCCATATTGTATTCGAGTTAGTAGGGGAAGGTGGGGCAAGATGGAATAGCGGGGTAAGATGAGATATTGAAGCTCCTAGGATGGCGGGTGCTATTATCTTGCGGAAAAGTAATCCAGTAGCTGCGTTGGGAGAAGCAGAAACCACGTTGGTCGAATCAATCTGGTTATGCGCTGCATTTGCAGTGCACAAAGTTTTTCCCTCAATTTTCGTGCGTTTCGCTGTGCTCTTATTTTGTTCTAACACCTTTCCAAGTTTAGTTTGGTGAGTACCATTTTACTAATCGTTTTTACTCTCATATAATCGTAATCCGCAACTCTAAAGGATAAATTTACAATTATTTAATGTAATTTTATTTATAACCTGAACTTGAGTCGACAGTGAACACGCCAAATGGCGTCAGTGGGGCAAGACGAGATATTATACGAGTGGCTTGATGGAATACTATCTCATCTTACCCCCACATGTGTTGCGATTTGGTTCTTATTCTTTTGAGATTTCTTAAGATAGTGAAAAGAAAGACGAATATGGGAATTTGGTCACTGGAATCGATGCAACATGCTATTGAATGCATAGTGAGTGGAGAGGGATTTCAGTAAGCATCCCGAACTTATAATGTACCACGGGCTACACTCCATAGAAAAGTGAAAGAAGCTAAAAGCAGCAATTGGACAGAGGTGTTCTTACTGTTTCAACAGCTGGAAAAATTCATTCAAATAAAGAAACCACAAGTTTAGATTTAGTTAAGCCTTTGGGCTCCATGAAAACTATTTTTTCTTTGGAAGAAGGAGATCTTCTTGCGGACTAAAAGAAAGGAACTTTTTGTGGTGAAGGCTCAAAAGGAACGCAAGAAAATAAAAAAATCTAAGCAGATAGATAAGAGAAGAAAATGGAAAAATCTATGCAGGAAGAGGAGAAAATTGGAAAGTCTAAGCAGAGAAAGGAGAAGAAAGTATAAAAATCTAAGCAGGATGAGGAGAAAATCGAGGAAAAAAGAAGAAACGAAACGTAAAAAAGGGATTTGTGGATGACATTTTTTCATTTACCCCATCAACTATTACAGCAACAAAAGTTGGTCAGTCAAAAGATAAAAACAAAAGAATACAGTCAAAAACTTTTAAAACAAAAAACTGTACTTAGAGGGAAACCATCCGATTCTTCATTATCGTCTGAGCCTTCTGATGTCGCATGCCTTTACTGTGGACATTTATATTCCCAATCGACAGAAGGATGGATTAGGTATGCAAGAAATAGGCCCATTGATCGTGTGCAGGAGAGGAGGATAAGGACGATGAAGCTGCTCATCTTTGTGACTTATGAAAAACCCTGAATCTCATCTTACCCCACCTAGGGGGTAAGATGGGATTTTGACTCATCTAATTTAAACATGCGTCAACATTTTTCTGTTGAAAATAGGATATTGAGTCACATTGTATACTTTTATAATACTTGAGAGATAATAATGACATAGTTTTCTAATTGACTTATGAGTTTAACTTGCCCCCACAACTGTTTTTTGGTTAAGTATCTCATCTTGCCCCACCCTCCCCTATATTCATTAAATTTTTAAAGGAAAATTTTTGTAGGTTGAAGAATAATGTGATGGAAGGAAAGGGAAAAAAGTTGGTTGGAGGTGCCACTACTCATTGTCTCTCAGTGAACAACTCAGTTTTGAACTGGCTCATCAAAAAAAAAAAAAAAAAAAAAAAAAAAAAACTGTATTATCTTCAAATATGTTTTTTAATTCTACTTTCACAAAACAGTTAAAAAAATGTTTTAATAAAAGGAAAAGTTTGGAATGTAAGGTTTTGAGATGTGTATCTGTCTGCCTGTTCTCTCCCCTCATCTTAATCATTTCTTCGACACGATTATGGTTAGAGCACACCCTTTATTTCCAAGAAGTATTGGCACCTTGTTCCTACCCTTCTCATTTTATAAATTTTTGAATCTTTTTTTGCGATCTGTTCAATTTTAAACTACAAAAAAGAAAAACAAAAACGTTATTTTTTAAATTTTTAAAAATAATTTTATATACTTAGTTTTTAATGTTTTTTTAAAGAAAAAAATGCTTCTTGAGTAAATGTGACCATGAGTTATGCATTATGTATGGAATTTAAAATCTGACTCTTTGTTGGTTATTAAAAATGATTTTACAACTGAACTTTAAAAAAAATCTACAAATTAGAATTTTGCAAGGAAAAAAACAAATTTTCACCTAAATCCACAACATCTTTTGTTGTGCACACATCTGGGAACATCTTCAGAAAACGTCAAACTGTATTTTGAAAAAGAAAAAAAAAACCTTAGGGGTTGAAAAACACTTAGATCGTCACAAACAGTCTGAGAAAAATGTCTTTCACGAAGGTAATGGTATAAAACCAACCCTAAAGTGATGGTTGTAAGGTTCAAATTTTGTGACAACTTATCCCAACTTATAAAATGCAATACAGCACCCTTTTGATTGAATGTAGTTGAATGCATTTACTCGTATTGAACATATGTTTTTGCACAATATCGATACTCAACGTTTATTCTTAGATAACAAGTAACTTTACTGCCAAAGCTTCGGGAACTTTTAATAGCTCTTAAACTAACTGGTTTTCAGATCTAAAACTTAGAACTAAAATTCTTAAGAATATAAGCAGAAGAAAAAAATTTGTTGATAATTTTGTAAATTTTTGGGCATTGTTTAAACTTAATACAACAAATTGTATTTCAAACACACTATGACAAATTAGTTTTTTTTTTCTTTTTTTTAAAAGTTATTTCGCTGATTAAAAATGCATCAAGTGGCTGTAAGTATTTCATAAATCACTGTTAAGCCACTACAGCGGTTTTTGAAATATGAGTTTCTTCCTGATAATCCAATTCTTAAGAAGTACGTACCTTCAATTTTCCTGAGGCTGCAAAAGAAATGTTCGTGCTTGATATATTTTGCGAAGTAAAAACTTCTAGGGTACAGTGTTGTTTTCAATTTTTTCCTCCAAAGTTCTTTTCCTGCCAAAGTAAATAAAAAAATTCATATATTCTGCTCATGTTCTACTTTTCGTGGGATATAAGACGCACTAAAGCAAACTTGTTCCGAAAGATTAGGAAAGGACTCCATGTCACTTCAAATTTTATGCAACTGCAGAAATTCTGTGAGGGAATTTCACGCATTTTTCATTTACGTTTCAAACCAAAGGTATGAAGTTCGCCATGAAGAACAAAGTTTCTGTTATTTAAAATAAGCATACGATCTTATAAATTTATGTTTAATTATGTAGTTTTTTGAAATAAAGAGTCAATGAAATTTGTGGAATGTTTGAATGACTTTAAACTATGCTCGAAGTGTACTAAACTCAACGAACCCAGAGCATTACACTGTAAACTTGTACTACACTGTAGAATAAAATATGTAAGGCCGAAAAGAAAAAGTCTTTGTGACCTAGCGGTTAAAACTCTTGCTTGCGACCTGTATGTGAAAATCGCGTTGCGGGTTTGAACACCTCTCAAGTTATTTCCTCTCTTAGTGCAATAAAAATGTCTTGTTTGTATATTAAAATAAATAAATAATTGATATTGGAAGTGAAAATGCATGAACTTGATAAATATTGAATAAACAAAAAATAAATAAATAAATAAATAAATAAATAAATAAATAAATAAAGCAAGAGCTGTAAAGAAGCTGTTTCTAGAATGATTTTTTTTTTTTTTGTGCTAATACAATGAAAACCAACTAACTTATTTTTGCACTTTCAATTTAAAACATATAGGAAGAAATTATTACTTAATTATTTAATATTCCTGCATGATTTTAACCATCAAATAGTTAACTTAAAATATAGGTATACTTACAATTAAAAATGAATACCCGTTCAAGAAAGTCAGATGAAAGAATAACTTCTTCTAATGTAAACTTTCAAGCAATTTTTCTGTAAGCATACAGAAAATTGGGGTGCAATCTTGCGCATAATTTAGTGAGACGTTACGCTAAAGTTACATTACAGTGGTTTAACCTTCCACAAGCAATACAAATACAAGTACAAATACAAGTGTGACGACCAGCAGCAGGCTCTTGGCTCAGCTAGGCTGGTCCTAGTCAATTCATTAGTCCCCAATGAAGATCAATGGCCCTCTTAAAGCTATCCACCCCCTTGCTCATTACCACCTCTTCCGGTGAGCTGCTCCAAGTGCCCACAACCCTACTACAGTAGCAGTTTTTCCTTATTTCCTGGTTATTGATTTGAATAGCTTAAAACAACGACCTGTCGTTCTGCTTTTGGTGCAAAAATTTCATTCATTAACATCATTCATTTTGATAAATTTAAACAACTGAATCATGTACTCTCTGCTCCAATCCTTTACTCTAGGCTATACATATTAAGTCTATTAAGTCTGGTATCATAATCTAAATCTGAAAGTCCCCTACTAGTCTAGTTATCCTTCTTTGAAGTCTTTCCAATACACAAATATCTTTCCTCAGATAAGACGACCAAAACTGCACAGCATACTCCAAATGGGGTCTCACTAAACTCCTGTATAAAAGCAGAAGAACCTTCTTAGATTTGTTTCAATGATTGAATTAGATTTGTTTGCTTGATAAATGCTTGCAAAGCCAAGCATTCTGTTGGCTTTGTTACTTGCAATGGTGCACTGTTGACTAGACTGGAAGTCCTGATTCATTAAGATCCCCAGATCAATAACATTTTCTGCCTGACTAATGATTGAACCCTGTAAACGATAACTCGTACGCTTATTTCCAGGACCAAGTGCAGCACTTAACATTTCCCTACATTAACTGCCATACTCCACTTATCCGCCCACTTAGTAATATAATTTAAATCCTCTTGAAGCTGTTTTACCTGTTCTTCATTTTCTACAATCACCATAAGTTTTATATCATCACCAAAACAATTCATGCTTCCAGAAATATTCTCATTGATGTGATTCATGAAAATAATAAACAAGAGAGGCCCTAAAACTGAACCCTGAGGAACCCCGCTTAAAACATCACTCCATTTAGAATGATTTTCCACGACAGCTACTCTTTGTTTCCTTCCAGTCAGCCAATTTCTAACCCAAAATAAAGTTTTCCCTCCTATTCCTATATCATCTAATTTGCTGAGAAGAGCAACATGCGGTACCTTATCAAAAGCTTTTTAAAAATCAATATGAACAGCATTCACACACTTTTTGTTATCTAAAACCAAAGTAACCTTGTCGTAGAGATACAATAAATTAGTAGCACACGATTTACCTTTCCTGAATCCATACTGCAAACTAGTCTCTAAGAAATTCATAATCTTAATATTGATCAAAAAATCTTACAAACCACTGAAGTCAGATTTGCAGGTCTAGAATTCCTAGCATTACCTTTACACCCTTTCTTGAAGAGCGGCGTTATATTAGCCAGTTTCCGGTCCTTTGCACTGTTCCCGAGTTATAAGAAGCATTAAAAATATTTAAAATAACATCTACTAATTCCTCTGCACATGTATGTAATTTTACACCAGTTATATTTGTTCAGTTACTCCAGAGGATGCAGCTACGCTGTCCCCGAATCAATGGAGTAAGGTTACCCAAAATTTGTTAGTGTGTAGCTGTGAGTTCTGATCCAAATTTACAAGAACATATAATCTAAAGTCATTGCAGGATTCTCAAGCACAGTTTTGTTGTTGCATTAAAATCAGAAAAGGGAACTTTTATTTTAACATGCTAAATCTCAGTATGGTAAATAATGTTTCTTAACTGTGTTTTTTATTTATTTTATTTATTTATTTATTTATTTTTTTTTTTGCTTCTTAATGACTTTATGAAACTACACTAGTAAGATATCATTTTAAAGTTTTTTTTTCACCACCATCAGCAAGAAATAAACAAACCCTTCACCTTTTGGCTGTTTAACGAAAAAATACAGATCACAAATTCCAACTTTTTAGAAACCGCTGTCATTCGCGATTACTTCGTACAGGTCAACTAATAAATGAAATATTTTAGCAGAAAGGGTGTAATTTTCAACCAAAAGAAAAAAAAAAAAAACAATGTTCCCGTTTTTATTGCATATTTTACATTTCCCTTACATATTGTATTTGCATAGAATATAGCAATCTATAGATCAGCAATTTCATGAACTTCAAATCAACATTGGGAAGTAGCGTCCAAACCCTAACTCACAATTTTAGAGCAATGCAATTCGGTGGGTACAATGTACAAGTTTGACAACTTATTTTGTAAAATGAAAAGTCAAAAACTGATATAACCTTGACTGCTGTGTGTTGCGTTGGGCCCTCTACACAGTCAAATGTACTAAACATACGAATTGGTACGAAGTTATACTACATAAGTTGAAAGTTGTCTTAAGAGACACCCTTAACACCGATGACTGGTTAAAATACTCGCTGAATTGGCTAAATTCAAGCTTTTACTTGATTTCAAGACAAGCTCCAGCGCTCTTTGAAGACAGGAATTAGATAATGAATCTTCTACAGATGTATTTCTGATCTATTGAAATAAATGGCTGTAAACACAAGCACTACTTATCAAAATAACACATCTGAAAACCCCCAAAAAAAACTTTTAAGGAATGTAGCATCTCCTAATATTCTTTTAACACTTGACTCATTAAAGTAGGTAGGGGGAAAAGGGGGCACGTGTGAACATATTTTTTCATTTCTTAATTTCTCAGAAAATATTTCCATTTTCTCACAGAAAAAGGGCCCTCCATGATTGAATAGTCTTTTTCTTTGTGCCATGGAATTTTTTCAGATTAAAAAACATATATTTCTATACTTTATTAAATTTTTTAAAAATTCCTTCAATTGTTCACATGTGCTCCTGTAGGGGGCAGACGTGAACAAGCTTGGGACACATGTGAACACGATTGTAAAACGCAGGAAGAGGACCATATTTCAGCGAAAAACTTGTTATAATCAAGCATTAACGTATATACAATTACATTCACGGGTTTGTAACCTATACTGTCAGTTTGAATTTTACAGTAGCTGTCATTAAGAAAATATTTTTTCCTAATTATAGAACCTTGCTCACTGTCAAATTTTAAAGTTTCATAGCATGTTTAAATTAACGGATCAATAAGAAAAAATCTTGTAAGACTAAACAATTAAAAATAATACATTATTATGTAAAGTATATTCTTGTTATATAAAGCGTTTAAGCTTCATACAGAATATGATGATGAATTTTAAAACTTTTCTAAACTTCAGTTTTTAATTAAAGAAAAATATTTATGTCTTTATTTTTCTTTGTAAATATACCTCTAAATTTTTATCCAACTATTTAGTAATTATCGAATTAAAAAAAATAAAAAATAATAAAATAAATAATTAAACTATTATAGTTATAATAATTATACAATACATTTACAAACTGAGTGCAGCAAAATAATAATTATAAAACTCTACATCTCTTTTAGCACAGTTATAATAAGCATGCCATGAATATTTATACTTGCGGAGAGGATATGGGAGCTGTTCACATGTGCCCCTACATGTTGCGTTCACAAGTGCCCCGGCATCTACCTCAGAACTAATTTTCAAAAATAAAAATTTTTTAATTTAATTCCAAAATTTAAACATTGTCGTAAATTTACGTGAATGTTCATATAATGGTCTGCAATAATTAAATTTAGCTTTTTAGATTAAAATATGTTTTTACACGAAAGAGACCGTTCAAAAGTACATCAGCATCTACTAAAACAAAGAAGCTGTCACCACAGGAACGTAAACTGGCTCCTCGCTCTGAAGGTTTGTTTAAAAAATCGAGCTGGTACTGCTATTACTTGAGAATTTTTAAAGATTTTTTGCTTGACGTTATCCTAGTAAATCATACCATGTTGACATGTGCCCTGTGCTCACATGTGCCCCTTTTTCCCTTACAGAGGGAAAGTTCCGATTTTGTTAGATGCGGCTGAAACATATTATCACCTCTCGCATTTTGACTTTTAATCTATTCAGTCAGAAATGAAAACAATAGCATGAAAATTTCTACTATATTGATGAAATATTAACTGCTGGTTTTTGCTTTTTAATTTCCATAATCAATGAAATTAAAGAGAATAAAGATTTGATTTTGAACATTGTTTCGAGCTTAGATTTCTTAGTAAAAACAAGTGCTCCTTTTGCTTCCTTCAGTCAGATACCAAACTCACGCATTTTCCGTTAATCATATTTTGCTAAACAACTGATGTTCGAATCAAAAAATTTTGATTTAAAAGATATTGTTAAATAAAATTCAATGAAATAAAAGAAATCAAACACGGATTAAAAGTGCATGAATCTCTGGATGGTAAAACTAGAGAAGTAACTGGAGTTATTCTGCCGTGGGTAGGTAAAGAGCTGTAACTGCAAATTTTTCTTTTTCATTTTTTATCTTTGACATTTTTGTCACCTATTGTACGTTAGCTTTATTGTACCAGCTGGTGCTACTTAGTTTCCGCTGAAAAAAAAGCGCGAAAAACTCGTCAAATCCCAACATTTACCTTTTGTCAGTATTCGATACTACCGTTTATCTACCCACGGCAGTATTAGCCACCTACTATCCTATTTTTTAATAAATGGTGCAGTAGGAGATGTTATAGTACATCGGAAAGTAATGTGCAGGTAATGAAACTGGTGCGGTTGGCTATGCGAACGAATGACAAAATGTATGTACGTTCTGTATTTCATTCTGTGATGTAGATTTGTCTTTAATATTGTTCTGATGATGAAATGAAGTGCGGTTGGATAGCGAATGAATGACAAAATGCATGTATGTTCTGTGTTTTGTTGTGTGATATAGCTGCTGTTATTGTCTTTAATATTGTTCTAATTAAAATATACCTTTGACTAAGCATGTTGATCTGCTATTGCAGGCATAAACTGCCTTTCAAATCAGATACTCCTCCAAGTACAGTGAAGGGCAGACAGATTAATGCAACCAATAAACTACAGACACAGCCAGGGGCGGACTGGCTGACTTTGGCCCAGTCGACGAAAGAGTATTTTGGCCCACCTCTGTAAATTAAAAAAGTTGAATTAACCAGCACCGGATCTCGATTCTTCCGAGCCGAGTAAACATATTAAACTACCGCTATAGTTCCTATTTCCCTTTAAGTTTCTAGATCAAGTTTTAAAGTTAAAAAAAAAGAAAATTGTGAAACGTAAAATAAAGCTAACTCTGATGCATTTTTTATGTGCCTTCAAAGGATACTAATGGTATAAGTCTGAAAAGGCACATCTTAGGCTTCTATACTGACAACATATGAAGGACACGAGGAAAAGGAGGAATCAGGTAAATTCCCCCGGAAATTTTTCGAAATTGGTTGATCTGTATAGGCATAAGGCGAAAAGAATTGGGAGAAGGGGTTCTAGAGTTCCCTTCCAAACGATATTTTCAAAGTTGATGTCAAAAAGCGTAGTTTTACAATTTTCCGTTACGTTAAAAACAGGAAAAAGAAAGGGTTCCCCACGATTTTGTTTTCTAAACTTTTTTTTTCAAAATTAAAGTCTATTTTTGGTTATCTTTGTTTACAACAGAATGTCGAGGGCTCTTCCCAAAAATTCGCCAAAATGGGAAGTTTTAGAAATACAATTTGAGGTTACCCTTGGTAAAATTAATGGAACATCGAAGCATCGGGAACTCTCTACAAAAACGTTTCGATTTTGAACTATTAAAAAACGAAAAACTATCATTGGTCACGCTTGAGAGAGCAGGAGGCTCAGTGATCTCATTTGGAAGCATTTAAAAACTGAAGTATACTCTACCCAATTTTAAACTGCATTTAGTTATTATAGGGAATCCGGCGACTCTCCTTAAGTTTTTGACATTGGAATTTTAAAAACATAATCTTATAATGTGTTTGAAAACATTAAAAGGAAAGGGGACAGGTTTCTCGAGTGTTTCCCCCCAGATTTTTCAGGAGGACGCTGTGCCTTTCCGCTTTTAAACTAACTTGTGAGCCTTAACTTGATCATCCCTCCTTGTCCCTTAAAAGTTTAGACAAAACTCCACAAAAGCTATTTTTTTTTTCAAAAGGTAAAGATTCACATAAGCCTGTCCTTGAAACGTCACTCTTTCGTTTCAATAACTTATCCACAAGAATCTGATTAGAATATATCTGAATATTTTTTGCATTACCTTTAAAACTAAACATCAAAAAGCTTTTCAATATTTTCAAAATAATCACTATGGAAAATACTTGAACATTGTATGTACCTAGAAAACCAAAAAGGAAAAGAAGCACCTTTTGTGTTTTACAGAACTTCTCTAAACAGTACCCTTTTACCTGAAAGCGCACTGCCCCTTTTTTGGTCTGGGGGAAACACTGTTTCCCTCAGGACATTTTTTCTGAAACTGAAATAAATTTTTGGCTATAATGCTTTTAAAAGAGTTACGGAGCTCTCCAGCGAAAATTTCAAAATGTGAAATTTTAGGCTGTCTTTAGTGACTTTAAGGGAACGGCGAAGGCTCGAAGACTTTGTCTGGCAATTTTTCGATACTTAAATCTGAAAAACACAATTGAGGGTCTTAATACAAGAACCAAGAACTAAGCAAGTCCAGACTTACTCATTTTTGGTAAGACCAACAAATAACATCAGTGTCCGGTAAAAAGGCTAATATCTTTCCCACATTATTTACTAGAAAGCAGAGGTCTGATCTTATATTTGGTTCCCGTTGTAGCACCAATCGAAACTTGTATACTATCGGCCACACGCAAAAATGAATTTAAAAAAAAAAGTTTGGACTGAACTGGTTCTTGCATCAAAGTCCTCAATTGTAGACTTAAGGCTTGTATCGTCGGTAACTTTTAGACTACAGAGGGAACTCTAATATTTCACCTTTTCGTATTCTCTTATCGAAATACACGAACCTAAAAGTAGTGGATTGAAATTTGAGGATTTTGGACACGTTCCTTTGGATCTAAAAGTCTTCGTACTACAGATTCTTTCAGGATATGTCCCCTTTTGTTCAAAATAAAACGTACAGAGGACGGATTTGTTACCTTTTGATCAAAAAGCCACACTTTACCCTTAAATAAAATAGGATTTTCCACGTTCGGACTTCTTGAGAGTAAGTGATTTGATAAAGGTAGTTTGAAAGATATAGAAAATATCATAAAATGAATTTTTCAAACAATTTGACATGTTCCCTTTTGATAAATTACTCCTCAACTAATGTAGCTCAAAAAAAAAAAAAAAAAAAGAAACCTTGCCCTCACCAGCACCCCGGAACTCAGTCCTAAATCCGCCTGTGTTCTGGAGCTCTCTCGAAGTCGAAATTTTGTTCTGTTTCAGATTCAGTTTATCGTAGTCCAGACTTGCTTTAGCTTTCCCGTATGCGATTCGGAGATGAAAATACTCGTATAGCGATAATTTACAATAGAGCAATGAAATACATTGCCAACTCATAGCATTTAGTTGAATCCGTCACAACCAGTGAATACCAAGGGCGTGCACAGAAATTTTGGGGGCATGTCACTAATGACTTTTACGGGCCCCCTCTATCTTGTTTACCCTCTACGTCCCTACATATATTTCACCCCTCATTTAAAAAAATCTCGGGCCTTCTTCAGGATCAGAATCGGGCCAACAGCTGTCCTTTCTCCCCCCCCCCAATTTTTCTGGCCCCCTCCCATTTACTCAATGTGGGAGCCATGGCTCCCCGGAGCTCTAAAAACTAGAAAGAAAGTTGATAAAAGAGAGGAAAGCGTTCGTACGTGGTGAACATCGGCTAATTACTTTGGTCCCTGCTTAGGGTGGGAAAAAAAAAAAACCTGTTTCCAAACGCTTTTTTTAACATGGATTAAACGAATTACATGTTTTATTTTCCTTTTTTTCTAAAAAATGTTAGGTGTGAATTTAAATGTATAAAGTTCAATAAAAAAAAAATGCTTGAAGTGGTCCACCGGGCGGTTGGCCCAGTCGGGGATCCCCGACTAGCCGACCTGGCCAGTCCGCCCCTGGACAGAGCTATAGCCCCCCTCACTCTTCAAATTCTACTTAAAAAAAACTTTCAATAAGAGTATTATCAGATGTTTTTTCGTGCAATTAAAAGCCCCTGTAATACATTCAGGAACTTCTTACGGTAAACTTTACTATAAAATTGAGTGCTTACAGTAGATAAAATTTAACAGCAAATTATACTGGAAAAAATACATGATATAACGCCTAACTGTATATCACGTGATGCCCAGTGAGAAAGGTTTGCCTTTTTTTCTTTTCCCCTCGAGTCACATTCAGTGCAGTGGTTAGGTGCGTCGTTGTCCGAGCAGAGATAATTCAAGTTTGAACCAAACTGATTGCTATTTTTTTTACTCAGCTCAACTAGCCACAGCGATACTCCTTTTTACCGTAAAATTTAAGGATAGATTAGGATTTTACGGGAAAACGTACTGACAACGTGGATGCCAGTACCTTTTACCGTAAATATGTAGGAACTTTTTTTGTATAACTTAGGGCTTTAGTGTGTTCTCTGTTTAACAGTTATTTTTGAATTGCTTTTTAGCTTTATTAAAAAGAATATGTTAGAAAATTTGTTTTAGTGCAAAACTGAATTTAAATAATTCACTTCAAAGATATAAGAAATTGAGAAATTAGAAGAAAAAAATATTGACAAGCATTTTTCATTATAAAATGGTTGTTAAATACAAAAACTCAAAGCACTTTAAAAAATCAAAGTAATGAACCGTGGTTCCATACATTATGCATCATTCGCTATTTTGCCACTAAATTTACCTACTAGATGCAATGGCTTTGTAAACCAAAACATAAAATATTGTCATGTATGACAATGTATTCTTTATGGAATGGGGATTTTTATCATGATTTCTAAAAATACAAATTCCTGGTTCTAAGCAGCGTTTTTGTTCTTGCAGTAAAATATTACATTCATGCTCAAAACATTGCAACATTCTCCATGAGAAAATATGAAATCATTACCGTTTTTTCCATTGTTTGCAGCATTAGTCCAAGTTTTAACGCTTCTTCAGTAGTTTCTGCTGTACTGAATGAAGTAAAAATATTCATATAAGGATAAATATATAGCAATTAGAAATATTAAGTTTTGCAGTCTAGAGAATAATTTTTCTGACTTTATTTTGCTGTCTAAGGACCCTTAACCTTCAAAATTTTCAATTTTCTGGAAAAAATATATGTTATGCATAATTTAATTTTGAACAATTTGATACCTTATTTATTACCATACGTAAAAAAACTTTTCAAATTATCGGGAAAATGCGTAAACTTTCCCCATAGAGATTTATGTTTACAGCAGTTGTTTAAGCCTCTTTTTCTCAAGTGCCGGCTTCTCGTTTTGCGTGCATGATATCTTAGAAAGTTTCCTATGTATTTCCGCAAAACTTTTCCTGCATGTTTGTCTGGTTTATTTTTTTTAATCCCAACCTAAATTTTAACTAAAAATAAAAGTTAATATTAAAATCAAAAAAAAATATTTTCCATAAAATTTTTGAAAATTTTGATATTAACTTATAAAATTTCAAAAATAAATTAAATAATTTTTAAAAAATAAATAAATTTAAGTTCAGATCACAAAATTAAATCAGAAAAGCATGCACAAAAAGTTTTACGGAAATATATAAGAAACTTTCTGAGATATCATGCGCGCAAAAACGAGAAACCTGAGAAAACGCAACCTGAGAAAAAGAGGCTTAAACAGCTGCTGTTAACATAAATCTCTATGGCGAAAATATACGCATTTTTTCGGTAACTTGAAAAGTTTTTTTGCGTATGGTAATAAATAAGGTCTCAAATTGTTCAGAATTAAATTAGCCATGACATATATTTTATCCAGAAAATCGAACATTTTGAAGGTTAAGGCTTCTTAGACCCCTTAAGTTCTTTTAACTCTTGTTAGCGTACAGTAATAGTTAAGAAGCATGAATTTTTTCTATTTTCTCGCAACTTTTCCAGTTCCTACAATTATCAATGAAATTTCTATTTGGGATGCTAATGAAGCGTTTAAAAGTACTTAATGAAATAACTCAATTTGAATTAAGGCTTCGAATACATGCATAATGCCGGTATTGACTATCTTATTCAGATTTTCTTTTAAAACAAGAACTACTAAAAACTAGGATGGTACGCACTTTAATTTTTGTTCATAATTAAGTAAATTAAAATATCAAAAAAAATTTTAACTTTAATCTCAAAAAAAAAAAAAAAAAAAAAGATATTTATAAAAATCAGTTTGCATAATGGTTTACTCTTAAGGATTGATATAGTATAATATTTAATTAGTAAAAAATGAATCGTATAGCGTGTGACCAAAGGTTTTTGAAAATATTATTTCGAAAGATTTTTCTAAGGAGTTAAGTATACTTTTAAATAACTGCTTAAATTTGGCAAAGTTTAAATTGAAAAAGTAGTATCAATAGAAGTGAAACAAAGATACCTGACTTATATTCAACTCTCCTTCATATCCATTAAATGCTTGAAGACACTCTTAGAACTCAATGATTAAAAACATTTTTTTTCCAATTTATATTAAAAGCAAAATAAAAGAAAGAAAGAAAGAAAAGAAATGGTGAAAGAAAAACAAATCTTGAGTCCATATGGATTATATAAAATAAAATTTGAATAAAAATAGTAAAAAAATAAAATCAGTCTATATGTCTAAGATTGCTTGATAAATACTTATTAATTAGTAATTTCTTTATAAATGAATTTGTTTCAAAATGAAAAAAATCAGATTATTGCTTTCATATTTTCTATAGTTTTTTCCCATTATTTTGTTTTATTCATGCAAGCTATTTTTGTCAGTTATTTAAAGTTGGGAGATTGAAAAAATAATCAAATGGTTTCTTAAATTTTTGCACTTGAGTCTGTTTTTCTTTTCTTATTACTAAAAGCTGAATATTTTATCTCTCTATTTATATAGTTTTACAGCCCGTGTGAAACTCTTTTCAGATGACGAATACACTTTTAGATACTCAATATACCGACATTTTGGTGTTCCCATCCAGAGACTGCAGTTTCGTCCTTGTTGGGGACTCATTAATCTGGAATAGGGAACGGCCGAGCTGAAGGCAGATATCTTCTCATTGAAGTCGAGGATGCCAACGAACTGGTAGATGAAGTTTAGGTGAGATAAACAACTTTATCTCACGAACGAGAGTCTGCAGACAGAGTTTGGTTCAACTCGCAAATTGAAGGAGAAGCTTGGGTATAGAGCAGTAAGTTACAGTAAGTAAGCACAGTAAGTTTCCTCTTATAAGTCAGAGTAAGGTTGAACTACATGCAATGTACCGACAGCCCTGTTATCCAACCCAGAGACTGCAGTTTCTTCCTTGTTATCTACTCATTAATCTGTAATAGGGAATCACCGGTATGATGTGCTGGAAAATTTACATCAATGGTAATTAACCTGTACAAAAACTTGCAACTTTATTGGTACTTTGTGATTCAAATGTTAAGATAAAATTTATGCATTTTTCAAAATAATTGAAGCTTTATTACTTTCAAAAGTAAATCTATCGGATGGTTTCAATTTCAGCTGAGGCAATTAGCTTTAGTATTGTTAGAATTGATATATTATCAGTAAACCCATAACTTTCCCTACAACCCCAGATTGTGCACCAAACTGCTTGTTCAATGGAAAATGTACTGCAAAAATGTAACAGGCAGATCTTTTCTAATTCTCCTCCTTACATATTTTATGCTACCAGAAGCCAAGATTTTCTTTTCCAAGTAAATGTGAATTTAATTATTTCAGGAGCATATATTTTGACTTGACGAAGTTTGAGTTTTAACTCTCAATACAGAATGGACGAATTATATATTTTCACATGAACATAAGCAAATTGAACTTGAAACGAATTATTTACATTGATTGAAACCTATAAGTCGATTCCTGTTTTTTGGGTGGAATCAGCGCAATTAATGTTTCCACGCAATCAAAACAAAAGACTAAGAACTACATGTACTACAAGGATCTATCCCTTGTATTAACGCCACGTTAGGCTTAACGCGCCTGGTAAGCTTCAGGCTTGGACAAACTATTATGCGTACAATTTTTGATGTTTAAATTATTCGTTTCCTTTTCTGTTGACCTGTCGATTCAATACGTCTCTTTACCCTTATAGCACTTTTCTATAACTGTTTTGAAATCTGAAATTTTAGACATAATAAATTTCTTTAAAAGGATATTGGCAAATTAACTTGATGGGTTTTAATTTTACACATTATCTGGTTTAAATGTTAACTTTTATGATATCCTTTATCATTCATACGGATTTTATAAGTAGTATCAGTGTGTTGTACTATAGTTTTATTTCTTTTAATGCCTCTATTTTTTTATACATTACAAAAATTAAATTAAATGCTAATGTGTTTTATTTATTTGTTTTACTCATTTTTACGTTATTTTTTTCATTATTTTGTTGCGCATTCGGTTTTTGTATTCCATTCTAAAAAGATAAATTCCTTTCAAAGGTTAATGGCTAAATAACTTGATAGGTTTTACTTTTACGTACTATCTGCTTTAAATGTTAACTTTTTATAATATTCTTTATTATTCATACGGAGTATATAAGGAATATCAGGGCGTAATACTATTACGTAATGTATATAATATAGTACGTAAAATTAAAACCTATCAAGTTAAAACCCCAAAGCCATTATCCTTTGCGAGGAATTAAGTAAACGCGTTATTATCTAAGTTATCAAAATATTCTTTGCACGAATTTTATTGCAAACAATTGCAGAAAATAAACATTTTTTGGATAGTTTAAACGGATAAAAAAACAACTTTTTCATAGAGTAAAATACGAACTAATATTTATTAGATCTAAAGAAGTTTCATTTTTAGCAAGTGAAAATGTAATTCCCTTAAAAAATAATCATGTACGGATTTTAATTCAATGACAACAGCACTTGTTAGTTATGTTCCGGAATGTTTTTTTTTTATTTTTAATTTTTATTTAGAAATAGGTTGTTTGTTTAGCAAGTACGCTTTAAGTTATTGCTAAAGTGATATATTTCATTTCAAACAAGAAAAGTAAGAAAGAAAAAACATATTTTCTAAAAATAATTACCAAAAATATCGCTACATGCATTAAATGCAATTTGAAAAATTTTCAAAACGAGAAATATGTTCATGAAGAAGTATTTTATTTGAAGCTTGCAAAAAACCAAACCCCAAAGAGAAAATCCAATTTCACCAGAAAACATTTTTCAAGAGTAAACATACTTCATGTAAAAAATGGTTCCATATTTGTAATCTCATTTTTTGGTAAAGTGCAAGTATAAAATCCGCAAGTTTAGCTATTTTCATTTTATTAGATTTCACATCAAAATTTATTCTTGTTGAAAGCTTAAGCTTCACACGAAAGTAGAAATCTTGTAGAAATAATTTGTAAAGGTTAAAAAAAGCAATTTTTTTTTTTTAAAGAGAAGAAAAGCCATTCAGAACTGAACTCCAAAACTATAAAAGTCGAGTGGGATCATATTTCGTAATGCATAGTGGAAGCTGTTTCCATGCAACTAAAATAAAATTTAGATGATAGTTGCTTTAAACGATGAAATTATCTTTGAAAATATTTTGAAATTTCCTGAATTTCATGTAGAACAGGGTGATTTTCTGAAAGTTTCTTTTTGATGAGTCATAAAAAAATGGAAGTGAATAAATAAAAATTTTCAAAGAAAAATGAATGAAAAAATATAAAAACGGTGTTTTTATTTGCTATATAAGGATATTTTTGAAATGCTTTTCAAACAAAAATTTGTAAACGAGTTTATATTTACAAAATGAGTTAATTAAATGGAGTTTCAGATAGCGATTAATATTTTATTTTCAAAGAATAGTAAAAGATGTAGTAACAATAACTTTAGAACTCGCTTAAAAATATCCTTATATGATTTGAAATTTTAATAGTTTAAATGAATTCTTGACGTTTATTTTTTTAATATTTGTTACACTTAAAAATGCCTTTTAAGAGCCTCAAAAATAATGATGAGAAAAGGAAAACGCTTAAGTATTATTGAAAAATAATTATTAGGATCTACTAAAACGAATAGCATGAAATTAGTTTATGAGCTCAAGAATATGGTTTTGATTTATGGAAAAAATTGACCTAAAAGAATACATGATCGTTTTCTCAATGAAATAGGTTATACGCAGAAATTGTTTTCCCTTTGAGGAACTGTAACAATTTTGAATTCATGAATTCATCCAATAATAACAATTAAAAAGATGCCATAGTAGAAATAAATATTAATTAAAATTGATCTTTTCTTCCTTCTCTGAAAATATTTGTGCATCATCATTAATAATCCAATGCTGCGTTCATTTTTGTACTTTTAAAGCTTATTATGGACCGATTGCTCATTTCATCTAGAGTTCAAGAGCTTCATTTGTATTGTTATTTGTTTACTGAAACGAATATTACTTAGAAAACATAGTGTTTACTAAGAAAGTAAAATATGTCTTCATTCGAGAATCGAAGGCATTTCGAAAATCATTTATCAAATACTGTTATGTAATTACAGGTATGTAATTGCAATTTCTTGAGGGCAAACTGATTTTATATGGAATTGATGAAGCACACAACCTGTTTCTTTTTAAATTCAATGACTCGCTTTTTAATACTTTTTGCAATGAAGTTTACATCGTATATTCGATCTATCCCATCAAAAACTACTCAGCGTGACATTTTTACTTCTTCATCGTTTCTAACATTTCAAGAGAAATAATCAATTAGTTTTTTTTTCATATTAATTTTTCCGTTATTATTTATTTTCCATGAACTCTAATTCTCTTAGAAACTAGAAAATCACCAGTCAAAGAATGACGGGTGGAAATTGCTGCTAAATCTGAACGAAGCAACTCCCTGTTTAGTGACATTTTAATCGCTAAAATTAACCCTAACTCCAATGGATTTTCCCCAAACTCCAGTAGATAGCGTTCATTGCAGACCACTTATTCTTTTCTTTATTCTCCTAAAATCAGTCTTACCAGTAAAACAGCGAAGTTACCGGATCCAGATCAGCCTTGTCAAAATAAAGCATTTCCCTGCATTTCAAACATTGACAAAAAATATTGTCACATTATCATGCTGTGGCGAGAGTTTCATTGTTGGTGACTCACAGAGCGTTACTCGATCACTGAATTCGTTATTATATATATGAGGATCCAACTGTTCTAAATGGCCTATTGGAAAAACAGATTAAAATACTATCCTCGCAGTTGTTAAAGCATGTAAACCCATTTTAAAAATAAGAATGTTGGTGTGGTTCTAGTTTTCTGTAGTTTTGTATGTTTTCAGCGAATTCTTCCAAAATGGGTTGAGTACCACGATGAAAGCAGTTCTTGATTGTGGAATCGCACTCCTTTTGAGATACTTTTTAAAAATTATTTGTATTCAATTGAGTTTTCATGCAATCGTTTATTTATTTTTTTTAGTCGTAAAATTTTCGAAATTCATTATTTTCTGTTATTTTAATTTGAAATTGCAGAAACACTGTGATTTGAGATAAATGAAAATATTAGGGCTAGGCGATATACCGATATACTGTAATATATTGATGTATATTTATTGCCGCAGTAACGATATTCAGATTTCAATCTGTCTGATATATCGTTGAACCGGACTTGATTAAGAACTAATTTAAATAATGACTTAAAAATACATGACATATTTATTCATTATTCTTTGTGCTTAGTGAGTGGATCATACCTGCCAACTCTTTCAGATTTCCCAGAAGTTTTACGGATTTTCATGACTTTTTCCGTTGTTTTAATTACGAGCAAAATTTTCGAGTATTTTCGTGTGCTTTGCAGAACAAAATAATTGTATCTCGCTAGTTTTGGCGCTATAAGTGTTTTCTAGAATGCAGCACTGCGCCGAGTTGAAACCTTGAAACCAGGGTTGCCGTAAGAGAATTCGCTCTTTGCATTCAGAAATTCCCGTAAAAATGCGATTCACCGATCTGTTTCTTAAAGACCATTTGTAAAAATTTCAACAATTTGGTCTGTGCTATGACCCCCCTCACCACATGAGCAGGGGGAGGGTCGATGTAGCGAATATTATTACAAAAAAGTACTGGAATACTACTTATATTACGATGTCCGAGAGCTTTTATCAATTGCAGATCTTGATATGCATGAATATAAGCCTAAGTTCCCCTCCCAAAAAAGGATGACGCCCAAATTTTTAACGAATCCTCCACCCTACGAAAATAAACACGATCTCTCATAAAATAGATTTAAGTCCGTTTAAAATAACTTCATTAAGAATTTCAATGGTAAAGTCTGTCTCATGACCCCCCCCCCCCCACGCATGAGCAACCCTAATATATCTATTATTATAAGAATAAATTACTGAAATATTTACTGATCAAGATTTGCGATGACTTTTGTAGCTAGGGGTGCCAATTCTCTGTAAGTGTGTTGCCCCCCTCTATTTTACCAAGCCCCCCCCCCAAAAAAAACAGGATACTCTGTTAAAGGCAATAAAACCAATTTAAAATAACATGTCTGATAATTTCAGTTATATAGTCTGCCTCATCCCCCCCTCTCCTCATGAGCATATCCCTGCTTTAGCAATTATTATTGGGATAAACTTCTTAAATATTTGCCCTTTTAAAATGTCCGATGGCTTTTCTCTATTGCAGAACTCAATATACAAATAATATAGTAAAGGAAGCCTATCCTCCCAAGTGCGACGGCACCCCTCATTTTACCTGTTATCTCCCCCCTTCAAAAACGGGCTCCCCTATTGAAGAGTCTAAAATCCTTTAAAAAAAAATTTCTCTGATAATTTCAGCGGTCTACTCAACCTCATGCCCCCCCCCCCCCTCTCTCTTCAAATGGGCAACCCAGCTTTAGCTATTGTTAGAATAAATTGCTGGAATATTTATTTTCCAAGATTTCCGCAGGCTTTTCTTTATTGCAGATCTTAATATATAGATAATAATGCTAGGGCTGCGAATCCCCAATAAGTGCGATGGCGCAATTAATTTTTAATTTTACCGAACATCTCTACCTCTAAAAAAAATTTATAACCCCACCAAAAGAAAAACGCCACTATCTATTATAGATATTAAAATCCTTATAAAAAAGTTCTCAAAAAATTTCAATGCCATTGTCTGCACTATGGCCTCCCTGCTTTTGCTATTATTAATCGCATAAATTGCTGAAATATTTACCTTCCAAGATGTTCGATGGCTTTTTTCTATTGTAGATTTTAATAAACCGATGATAGAGCTCTAGAATCGCTCCCCCCCCCCCCCCCCGCAAGTGGGATGGCACCCTCAAATTTATCGCGCTTTCCCCAAAACGCGACCTTCTATTAAAGATACTGAATACCTTTTAAACTAACTTCTCTGATAATTTCAATGGTATACTCAGCTACTCAGCTTCATGCCCCCTCCCCCCCCCAAGGAGCACGCCTCTTTTAGCTATTATCATTCGAATAAATCAATGGAATATTTACTTATCAAGATGTCCGATGGCGTTTCTCTGTTGCAGATCTTAATATGCAGTTCATGTAACTAGGGGTTCCCTTCCCTCCCCCAACTGTGATAGCAACCCTCAATTTTACGAAGCCCCCCCCCCTTTTCCCCCAAGATATGCGACCTACTAATAAAAGGATTTAATTTTTTCTAAAGTTATTTCTCCAAAAGTTTCGTTGGTATAATCTGCCTCATGACCCACTCTCCCCTACCCCCACACCCACATATGAGCATCCTTGCTGTCGCTATTATTAGTAGAACTGCTGAAATATTTACTCACCAAAAGAGCCGATGGCTTTTTTCTGTTGCAGATACTTATACAATAGGTATTGCATTTATATGCCTTGACTTCACCCCCCGTAAAATGTTGAATTTATCGACCTGAATATATAGATATATAAAAAATATCGATATTTTCAGAGCGATATACTTGGTGTAATGAATCTTGGTTGTTGCACTGCACATAGTGACTCAAAAGCACGATGTTATGGGAGATTTGTTTGCCTCTGTAACCAATGCATCTTTTCCTTCGGTCAACCTTTCATCAAAAAACTTTACCAACAATCTGTATTTGCTTTGCAACTTCATCATAGCTTCCTTTAACTTGTTTCTTTAAATATAGGCCTATCCTTGAAATTTTAACTTTTACGTTGGATTCAGCTTGACTCATCGATTGTAACCATCAAAGTCGTTGATGGTATTACTTCATAAATCATTTTCTCGACAAAGAGAGACGGAATTTGTTTCTCATTTGAACTGGTTAATTCTTCAAAGGCTTAATCGAACTAATGAAGTTTTGGTCCCAAAGGGCAAAATGACTTATCCCCACAATTCTTGCCTTTTTTTTGAACTGATCTGAAATTGCAAGCTCTAAATAAGGTGTTTAAATGTAATATCATTTATTTGCATATGCAAGAACAAATTTCATTTCATGAAACAAAAGCACTACTAACTCAATCTCGCAAAATTAAAAACTTATGCCTTTTCTGAAATAAATAGTGTACTTGATATGTTTAAAAAAAGGCCATTCTATAGGCTTAAATAGCATGCATACTCCTTTTCATAAAACTTTTAAGTACATTCATTCGTTTATGCTCGTAACGTAGTCGATATCGGTATGAGATTTCCAATTCTCTGAAAACTGATCCATTTTAGAGGCAATGTTTCACATTTTTTCTTGCTGGTGGTTAGACACGGCTTTGTTCCAATCATCTGGCTCACCACCAAATTTGAGCACGGAAAGAAAAACGTTAATTTCGGAAGCCAATCTAAATTATAAACATGGGTGCTCAGAACACAGTGTTTGTAGTCAAAATTTTTGTCAGATTTTTTCTACTTTAAGGAGTTGAAGTATTGCGAATTTTACGTTTGAATAGTAGTTTTAATTCACTCTTTTCAATCCAAGCTCCCTTTCCGTTCATCTTTATTGATGTTGTACCCCTAGTCTTCCTCCCCCCTCCCCGTATGAGCGACTTATTTTCCAAAAATTCATTCCGACAGACCATGCCACTGATGGATAAGCTGCAGTTTGCTGCAGTGGTAGAGAGAGAGAGATATAGACTGTGGGTGTGTGTCAAGTTTCGATCACTCGATGTCCGAAGGGACCGGCTAAAACGTTCCAGTTATTGTTAGTTCGAGTTCTGGGAAGTTTTCCCAACATTCTCAAGGGTTTGGGACCCGATGAAAACTTTGAGATAAAAGAATATTCGAGTTATAAGCTTCGAGTTATTGAGATTCGACTGAAATGGGTGATCCAAAAGTCAGGACCAACTTTAAAAATGAATATTTCGAAAACGAATAAAGATAAAAAGTTGCGGTTTGCACTAAACGGATGGAAAAGAAGCCAGGTTGTTTTCTGAAAGCGAACCAAAAATAGAGCTGTTGGCGAAAAACAGATGGCACTGTTGGATTTCTGATCTAGGAGCATGCAAAGAAACAACTGATATCAAACAGAGCAGCGGCAGCTGGTAATGGGAGTCGAAGCTGATATGTATCGAAAGGTTATCCATTGTTGTGAAACCCCGTTGAGTTAAACTGTATCATAATAATTATGGGTAAATAAAAAGCTATAGCGCTATGTGTTGCTCGAAAACAGAACTATTTTCGTTTCGTTGCCACAGAAAAACCGGCTTTTTTCGATTCGTTCAGTGCAAACCACATTTTATTCGATTTCGAATTATTCATTTTGAAATTTGGTCCTGACTTTTGGATCTCTTGTATTTACCGATTCGTGTTTAACTTTAGATGTAAGTATAAGTGAGACAAAAGAGAGATTCCCGAGTTTTCTCATGTGAAGGCTTTTTAATTTATCATCGGCCGGAATGTTTCTTTTAGTAGTATTGTACATTTACTGGCACTCGAACTGCAACTTTACAAAAGCTTAAGTATGAAAAAAGGTAGTGAAGCACGCTATGAAGCCGTATTGCTTCTAGATTCAAGAGAATTTACAAATAAATTGAACGGCACGGGAATAAAAAGAGAAATGCAGCCTTATTTTTGACGCAAAGAGATTGAAACTGGTTGACTGGAAAAGGATGAACAATTCTTATAGCCTTCAAAATAAAGAGGGCACAATATTAAAAAGTTTGCCTGGGGTAGGGTATTCGTAAAAAGACGCACATTTTCAAATAAATAAACAAATTATGAATAAAAACTGAAGAATTCTCACTAGTTTCTGAAAACAATATGAATTTCTGACAATTTTAAGTCGTATTCTTTCTGATCAAGATTGACATGGGAGCATCAAATAAACAAGAAATTTTTCGAAGAGTAATCAAAATTCGGAATAATTTACTTGTAAATAATAAAAAAAACCCTTCAAAACTCACCTAGTAACTAAAAGGCAAAAAAAAAAAAAAAAAAAAAAACATACATACTTATTCTTACCCAAACCTAGAAAATTGAAATTTATTTTACTATTCCAATACAAAAATCAAATAAACTAAACACCCAATTATAAAATAAACACTGGTTTTAATTACTGTATTGTAAACTATTTTTATACCTAAATAATTGTATACTGTTTCTTAATTTTTATTTACCTTTGAAGTCGGTGCCTCCTATTAACAACCTAACCAAACTGACTACCCATCGAATCCTATACGTTAAACACTAATTGAACTAAACACGAAATTAGTTTTCAAAAGCAAACCTAAACAGTTACGTTAGTTTTTTATAGGAGGCTCCAACTTCAAAAGGTGAATAAAAATTAAGAAATTGTACATAATTAGTTAGGTATTAAAATAGTTTACCGTACAGTAATTAAAACCAGTGTTTATTTTATAATTGGGTGTTTAGTTTGCTTAATTTTTGTACTGGAATAGTAAAATAAATATCATTTCTAGGTTTGGGTAAGAATAAGTATGTAAGCGTAATCAGTTATTTTTTGCTTTTTAGTTACTAACTGATTTTTGAAGGCGGGATTTTTTATTTAAAAGTAATTTATTTTTTGCTTTTTAGTGGTGTAAATATAAAATGAGTACGTATAATAGAGTATGTGGTACATGACGTTTAGGCGTTTCGTACGTGCATCTTTAGTAAGAAAGCGTCGAGCACATGAGTCTGAAAACAGCTAAGATGCGCACGATAGAGAAAGAAATAGATCACAGCGTTTCAGAGACTTCCGACGACTGTGAAGAAAGACTTTTTCAAATGCAGAACTATGTATAAAAATGTCTTCATCATCAGTTGCACTTCATTCAAAGTTTGCTTTCCGAAAGTAAATGCACGAGTCACTAAAAAAAACAACAGAAATCGCTTTAAGTTTAATGTTGTAAATTGTAAGTAGTAAAATTGTAAATTATAATTTGTAAAATTGTAACTTGTAACTTGTAAAATTGTAAATTGTAACTTGTAAAATTGTAACATTGTAAATTGTAATTTATATTTCACAACAATACGTATCCCACAATCCTCGATAGAGCTGTCATATATTTAGGAAAAAAGAATAGAGACATCTCAATTCTGATGAAAAGTAGACAGGATTCAGTATTTAGTTCGAACCGATTAAATGTTTACGGTTTTACGAACTGCAATTAAATTGTAAATTGTAAGTCGTAAAATTATAAAATGTTAAATTGTAACGTTGTAAATTGTAACATTGTAAAATCTAACATTGTAAATTGTAATATTGTAAATTGTAACATTGTTAATTGTAACATTGTGAGTTGTACTTTATGTTTCACAACAATACGTGTCATGTAACTCGTAATAAAAGTCGAATGATTTTTCATATGGCCCCATTATAGATGAATATAAAAAATTAAGCTAGAATGAATTTTATTTTTGCTTCAGAGAATCCTTGATTCAAAATTTTCATTATGATTACTCTTAATAATAAGATTTTTTAGTACTTTGTCAACTATGGGTTAAGAAAGCACACACCTTTATTTTATGGCATTTCCTTTAACAATGGGTTTTATATTAAATCGGTTGTGAGGGAAATTACATGAAATTTATTGTTTTTTTCCCATAACTTTTCTATAACACACAAAAATGGTCAATTAAAGATTTGGAATCTAAGCTGGATCACCCCCTATCCACTAAACAAAAAATCCTAAAAACCGTTTTACCAATTGAGATGATATACAATGTTAATCAAGTACAAATCGCCTAAAATGTGGTTATGATATTTGAAGAAATCCCTCGATATGCATCAAACCCGAACTTGATTACCATTAGACCACCGGGGAAGTATACCGTTTCAAACAAGAAAAGAATTTTCCTAATCGTTACAGATACCTTCGAGGATTTATAGAACATTGTACAAAGAAAAAACAAATCCGACGAGTTCAGAACCTCCTCCTTTTTTTGAAGCCTGCTAATTAGTGTAACCATAATTTCAAATTGAACTGGCAGCATCATGAAATAGTAAATTTGGAATACTGGTAAAACTTCAGAAATCAGACACCAGCTAAAATATATTATTAAAGAATATAAATTAAATAATGAGGAAAGATGTGTTCTGTATTCAATTCCCCTTGAATTTTACACTAAATTTATTTAAACACTAAAATAATAATAAAGATTTACATCATAATGACTAAATTAAGTTATTTATTAGTTAAAAGAAAGTAATTGATTCAACTATTAAAGTAGCAAAATATATTTAACTTACTTTTTCGCACCGAAGTAATAAATGTATTAGTAACACTTATAACTAAAAATTAATAGACTGCGCGGCGTCGCGAAAATTAATCATCCATGTGCTGCGAGAATTAAATAATATCGTTCAAGACGAAGGCAAGACTTTAGTTGTGAACATACACCGGTTACGGCAAAACCACATGACCTGTGACTAAATCCACCCGTTGACGTAAGCTAGACTACGTATCCACAACGTGTAAAATTTAAAATTTCTTGGATTTTTCCTGGACCCTTTATCAGATCCAGACCAAATTAACATGGAACCACTGGAAAGTATACCCTTCCAAACGAAAAAAAAAAGAAAAATCAAATCAGTCCTATGGTCTTGAAGTAATCAGAGAACATGCATAAAAAGCCGCAGATGAATTCTTAACCTAATTTTTTGAAGTCGGTTAAAAAATTATTTTACCACCACTTAAACTTTATTAGAATCAGATAAATAAAGCAAAATAATAATAATAATAATAGTAATAATAATTTGAACTTTGACATCTTGAATTCAAATTATGTTTTTTGCAATCACAAGTGTGCTTGTATGTAGACGTGTGTGGTGGTGGTGATGGTGTGTGTGTTTGTGTGTGGGGGGGGGGTTTGTGTATATGCGTGTAGGCATGTATGTTTGTGTGTGTGTGGGTAGTTGTGTATATGTGTGTTTGTGTGGAGGAGGGGGTATGTGTATATGTGGGTAGTTGTGTGTATGTGTAGTTGTGTGTGTGTGTATGTGTTTGTGTGTTTTATGTAGGTGTATGTGTAAGTGTAGGCAAGTAAGTGACGCAACCTGGAGACGGTTTTCGCTAGAGGAGCAGCATCGTGAGGCGGCCGGCCGACGGTGGTGCTTCAGAGGGGGTGGGGGGGGGATAAAATCGTAGGACATCAAAACAGTCAAGTGAGAACAATAAGCAATCGTGATTGCTCAAAAAAATCGGAATCTCAAAAACCTTCCACAGGATTTTTTCATGAACCCGCATACTACATGTTTCAATGTATTATGGATTTGATAAGCGTGCATTTTTGTAGTTTATTTTTCCAAAATTTTAATGCTTTCTTTTTAATCATATTTAATTTAGTTTCTTTTTTATGATTAAATTTGACTGATGCTTAAATTTAACTGAAACACATTTATCCAATGATTATGAGGAGAATTAACTAGAAAGCAAAAAAAAAAAAAAAAAATACAGTGTAAATTAATAAGTAAAATGAAAACACAAGGGGGTTTTGTTTATTTTTTACTTGATTGCTAATTTATATCAGGCAGTTTCGTTTTTTTATTTATTCCTTGTAATGATCCTGAAACATTTAATATCTGGAAATAACAGTTTTTTGCTGAGCTGTCGATAAATATCTCTTTTGCGTTTATTCAATGTGACAGAAACCTCAGAAGCTGAATTTGGTCTCACGACGTCCATTAAACTTTAAAAAAAATAAATAAAATGAATGGAAAAGAGGAAGATTTTAAAGTGGCAGTTAGAAGGGTATTTTTAAAAAGTCAACCTATGCTTAATGTAATATTTCAAATCGTAAAGTGACAGACGGAGAGTTTTTCTAACATTAGCAAGCTGATATATTTACTTGAAGTGTTTTATTAAGTAAGAAGCAATTTCGATTCGATTCAAAGAATTTTCGCTTTTGAAAAAGGAATGAATAATAGAGAATTTTTTCTAAAAATTATAATATTATAATGACACTACGTTTATTTCCCCGTCTTTAAAGAAAAGCAGGAGAGAGGGAAAAAAATGTTTCAATAAAGAAAAAAAATCTGATGGAAAGAAAAAAAAATATTGCAGAAAAGAGAATAGAAAGAAGAAATGTATTTCGAAAGAAAAAAAAAATATTTCAGAAAAGAGAATAGAAAGAAGAAATGTATTTCGAAAGAAAAAACAAAATTTAGCAAAACTTCTATAGATATTTTTTATTTTTTAAGGAGGTTTACTAAGAGTGTATGTATTACTCAATGAGTTGAATTTCTCACATTTTTTATTGGTCTGTTTTAATTTATGTTCTATTTATAAACTGAATTGTCTTTTAGTTGGTATTTTTTTAATGGCAATTCATATTGAACAAACTGGTTAACAACAACACTGAAAAAATGTCTCTTTAGGAAAATTCAGTACAAATAATTGTGCCCTGCTGTAAAGTGCGTTATTCCATTCTTGAATTCGGTGCTCTGTCTCGGTAAAAAATATGTAAGTATCACAACAATTAAATCAGTTATTAAACCCAAAACATAGTTTTTGTCCTTACAATAATTAGCTACAAGCAACATTCTGAGAGCTTTTTCTTTTAAAATTCAAATTACAAGTAGTTTTCAAAAGCAATATTAGTTGAACATAATATCTGTGCGTTTTATTGTGGTATTGTAAGTATAAAGAAACATTTGTTTGCAGCGACAAAATAAAAATATGTTTTTCTCACAATCACATTCAAAAAAAAAAAAAAAAAGGATATTCAAAATAAAATTCAAATGATCAATATGATAAATTGTATTACATTTCCATGTCAAATGAATTTGACACGGAAATATAATACAAAAGTTAATAAAAAACATTTAAAAAGAAAATTCCGCACAAAAAATTAACTTCTATTTTAGCCCCCTCCCCCCCCCCAAAAAAAGAAAAGAGCAGATGTCAAATGAAATTTACACTGTGTCACTTGAAACAAATAAGGCTACTTGAGCTCAATGAGAAATAAAACTGGGAATGCTAAATTAATTTACAGGTTATTTATTCCCTCTTTGTTACGATTGAGAGAAAAAATGACTGAAGATATTCCATTTTCGCCAATGGTTTCATAAGTAAATTTATTGAGTATAAATTTACTTATGAAACCATCATACTACCTAAATCCAAACTGTATGCAAGAGCAGTAAAACACAATCAATTAGGGAAATAAGTTCCTTATACATTTCTTCATCATTCATATTGGTTTTAAAAAGAAATGCTACAGAATAAATCTAATCCTTCGTCGATTATCGTGTGCTAAACTATGGATTCCTCACAAAAAGAACTTTAAAAATCTTTCTTTTTATTTTCCCAAACAAAAAAAGAAAAAAAAAGAAATAAAAATCTGAAATGCGTCGCCATCAAAAAAAGGTAAAGCAACGTTTTTCTTTAAATGCTTTGATATTTTTGTCCCTTTTCATACTTTTAATCGGATTGCTTTTATACGGCAGTTAACGCTTAAAGGTCACGAGGTGTTTTCCGCTCTTTATTTCAAAACTTCATTTTATAAAAAAGTTCAGCACGTTTTTGTCGTAGTGGTTCATTTCCAGGCTATATTACTTTTTAAGCGGAAGGAGGAAAAACAGCGGTAAGAACACGCAAAGTTTTTATACATTTTACTTAAATGGTAGTGCATTGTTTTGTTCAAACTAAAGTTTCAGTTGTTTATAGTTTTGCATGTAATATTAACGTATAATATTCTTCTTGTTTTTAAATAATACATAAACAATTTACGGAGGGAAGATTTAAAGTTTTTTTCCTTGTGACACATTTTTGAGGCTAACAGGTATATGTAACGAAAAGTATAAACACATTTTTTGCTCTAGTGCTTGAACAAAATTGATATTAAACCTTGAATCTATGTCAAAGATTGAAATTCTAGTCTGATTGTTAATAGTCCTATTTTTCTTCTCCTCGCAAAGGACTGGACCTTTCGAAAAGAAAATGACACAGGCTGGATTGTATTTCTCTTTTAGAAACTTTAAAAAAGAAATGACGAAAATAATTCCTTTTAAAATTAAGCATTGCATCTTAGAGGTCATTCCTTTTATATTTTTATACTTGATTGTATTTAATTACTGAACTAACTTTTGTTTAATAACTTCTTCTGAAATACTGCCATTCAGCGTAATTTTCCATCATTTTATTTATTTTTTTTCTTTTTTGGTCCTTTTCTGCTTGAATAAATAGTGCTTGAAACAATATAATCGTTTTTCACACAGTGAGGTTTTAGTCTGAAATCCATTCTAGTACGGTATCATGAAAAAAAAAAGTTGCACCCGAAAAGATGTGCCTACAGATGATAGGCTCATTTAACTACATGACAAACTAAGTGGGCCTACATATTTTTAAAACCATAAATCAACGGGCTGAAACTTTCAAACATAGCTTTGAAAATTTTTACATAAAAATAACAAGTATTGTCATTGTCTTTCCAGAGCTACGGGGATCCGAGTGGATAGAGCATCCAAGGGGCCACAACAGCCCAAATAGTAAATACGGGATAGACTGTTAACAATGAGGGCCCAAAAGTCCTGTGGTTGGTCCTTGAGCAGTTACCAAGGTTACCAGTTACTGGAAATTTTTTATCCTCATAAGCCTCGTGTTGAAATTTTGAAGCTGGAGACGAATCATGGCACGATCTCTCAAACATTACGCCAGTTATAACATTTCTTTGTATGGCGTATTAATTATCACATGCTATTTGCTCCATTACAATGGACCCCCACTTTCGCGTCGCAGGCCTAAAGATACCAGTTGTAAATGGCTGCTGTTTTGAAGTAAAACTGTCTCTCTAAGCTTAAAGATGTACCACAAAAAGTTAGTTTTGGGCCATGAGATGAGCTTTTTACCAATTATTTCTTTCGCACTCAATTAGCAACAATTTCCCTTTGATTCTACCAATTGATACATCCCTTAACTATTCTTATTGACCGAATTCTAATCTATTTATAACCACATTGTAAGGTTAATAAATGAATCTTTTTTTATTTAAATAATTTTTTTATTGGTAGTGAGCACAAATTTAATTAATAGTTAACCCAGTTAAACGAACGGACTGAACAGCGATGAAATGCTTAATTTGTCAATTCAAGATTATTCAATTAGTTAAAGTAAAGCAGATTTTACATTATTTGTCAATGCTATTATATCCAGTGTGATTAAAACTTTTCCCTTTTTAAAATGCAATATATTTTTAAATATGGTCAAGCTTATAGAATTCGTTTACTTTAAAAAATCTAACAGAAAGTAATCTTTCACTGAATGATTTTCACCTCAAAGAAGTACCGCATTTAACAAAGTAAAGCTACTGACTTTATTTTTAAGTGGATGTTAATTTAATTTAAAACAAGTTGCTCATTAATTAATTCTGAAATTATTAAGTTAAAAGATTATTTTAACTGTTCACGAGCTGAAAGTAAACTTTTGACTTAGATCCCTTAGGAGTTACGTTTTAGGAAAAAAGATCGACTTTTGAAGATATTTTCATTACTAAAAGGAGCCGTTTTTGAAGAAACTAATTCCTTACATTTATAAATAAAAAAAATTATTTCAGACATTTTTGTAAAATATTAATTTTTCAGATTTATTCATAAAAGAAAGCTAAGCATAATAAAGTAACTTTGGTTTTATCCAATTTGTATAGCATTTGATTTTATTAATTTTTCAACATATCTTCAATTAAAAAATTCTATACCGGGTGATTGATGTAGAACATTTATTTCCAAGAGTTTTTGGACGGTTTCAAGCTTTCAAGTTCTTGGAAGGAAAAAAATATCTACTCTGCTTTAGATATTATGCTTATTTTTAAATGTTGATTACACTGGGTAACAGCCAAAAAATCGTCTGGGGTTTCTCAGTTGATTTAGACTAATTTTGGTGTCCTGAGTTAGAACATCACATTGATTTTGCTGTATCAGGTCAACTTTTTGAGATACAGCCATATGCCTATATACGTTTCAATATGCTAGTAATAGGGGTTTTGAGTTCAATCTATGTAATTACAAAATTAACTTATTCGTAAATTTATTATCTGAAAGTAGGCTACATATTTCTATTACTATTTCAGGTTATTAATATGGTTTCTGCTCGACGTTCATGCATGAATAATCCTGACGTTTTCTGCTACATCTGCGGAGAATACACGCTGTCAGTGGACAGGAAGAACATCACAGGCTTTGTGAAGAGCGCCTACCAGGCTTACTTTAAAGTCAAGCTGGGTGACCAAGATAAGTCCTGGGCACCGCACAAGGTGTGCAAGACGTGCGTGGAATACCTCCGGCGGTGAGCGAAGGGCGAAAAAACTTCACTGAAGTTTGGGATTCCGATGGTTTGGAGGGAGCCGTTTGACCATGCATCGGATTGTTACTTCTGCGCTATCAATACTACTGGTATCAACCGGAAGAATCGGCACAGGCTCCAGTACCCCGACCTTCCATCTGCCCGCCGTCCAGTTGCTCACTGCGAAGAAATTCCTGTACCATTGTTCACAGAGCTTCCTGACAGCGACGACGAGGCCACCACTACCAGTACAGACGAGGGAGGATATGCAGAAGAGTATGAAGCACGCGACGGTCCGCAGCCCTTTTCACAATGTGAGCTTAATGATCTTGTTCGGGATCTCAGCTTGTCAAAGACTTCCTCCGAGCTGTTGGCCTCCAGACTCAAAGAGAAAAATCTACTTGGCGAGGACGCGCGTATCACTTACTTTCGTACAAGGCATGAGAACTACATGGGCTACTTCTGCCAGGAGGAAGACCTAGTGTACTGCCGAGATGTCGCGGGTCTTCTTGTTAAACTCGGGGCTCCTCAATACGATCCGAGAGATTGGCGACTGTTTATTGACAGCTGTAAGCGCTCTTTGAAGTGTGTGCTCCTCAACAACGGGAACCAGTTCGCCTCAATCCCTCTTGCGCACTCCACAACTCTTGTAGAGAAATATGAAGCAGTGAAGTACGTGCTCGACAAAATCCAATATGAGCAGCACCAATGGATCATCTGTGTCGACTTCAAGATGGTGAACTTTCTACTTGGTCAACAGTCCGGGTTCACGAAGTACCCATGCTTTATATGTATGTGGGACAGTCGAGACAGAGCCCACCACTATGTAAAGAAAGAATGGCCGGCACGAGAGCAGTTAGTACCTGGGGCGAGAAACATCATAAATGAACCTCTTGTTGACCGGGAGAAGATATTGATCCCACCACTACATACGAAGCTAGGGTTAATGAAACAGTTCACGCGCGCTCTGGACAAGGATGGGAAATGCTTCAACTACCTGTGCAAAGCCTTTCCTCGACTGACCATTGAGAAGCTGAAGGCCGGCATTTTCGATGGCCCACAGATACGGCAGCTGATAAAGGACACAGAGTTTGAAAACTCCATGAACACACTAGAGTGCGCTGCGTGGAAATCGTTTGTGCAGGTGGTGAACAACTTCCTGGGGAACACGAAGGCAGCAAACCACGCCACACTCGTCAGCAGCATGATAGAGGCCTTTCAGAAACTGGGGTGTTTGATGAGTATAAAGATGCACTTCTTGTTCTCACATATGGAGAAGTTTCCTTAAAACCTTGGGGCGATGAGTGACGAGCAAGGTGAAAGGTTCCATCAAGACATGCGCCAAATGGAGGAGAGGTACCAGGGGAGGTGGGACGCAGTCATGATGGCGGACTACTGCTGGTCGCTGAAGAGAGACAACCCAGCGGCTGCTCACAAACGGAAATCGAAGAAACGCCGATTTATGCCGTAAACTCTACACTTTTGTGTCTCATTACGCTCATTCTTATACTAATATTATGATAATATGCTTATCAAATTTCTTAGATTAAATAAAAACTGAAATAATTTGCATATGTTGACTTTTATTTCCTAAGAAAAACCGAAAAAATCGTCAGGGGTTTCTCAGCTGATGAATCGCAGAAGTTGGTTTTTTGGCGAAACATCGACTTTTAAAAATATCTGTATCCTAATATCCTGACCTGATTGAACAAAACCATGGTCATTTTCGGACTCAGGGCATCAATATTAGTCTAATTCAGTTGGAAAACCCTCGACGATTTAAAAAAAATATTTTTTTGTTACCCAGTGTTATTAGTCAATTTCAAAATTTCTTAATTATTATTTATGTTGCGTTTCAGGAGAGAAAACTAGTTTTAACGTGTTAAGTTTAATAATCTAACATTAGGTACCGTCATAAAAGTGTAGAAGTGTTTACTGAAAGTGTGAAATTGTTAAACACGTAATAATAGCAGACGAGTACAACGACACACACATACAACAAGAATTCTAGCATCCAGATAGGAGTAGGGCTGGTTTATGTTTTGCAATTTCAACTGACATAATATGCCAAAAAGTAATTAGTTTGTTTTCTGGATTTGTTAGTTGTTCTTAACTATTTAATGCGTTAAATAAATTTTGCGTTCAACTGAACAGATCACATTTTTCCTTGTTCAGAATGTAATGAAAAATACACACCTTGGCACAGAAAAAATAATATTGTATTATGTCTATCATTTATGTACAGCTTCAGATTTGTAAACCATTACTTTTATTAAATTCCATTTTTATGCAGCATTTTAACTCGGAACACCGACTGCTTAAGCACTTTTCAGGCTTATCTGGACATTCTTGAGGTGTCTCTATGGGTCGCTGGTGGACACGAAGTTGACTTTAAGTTAGCCCCAAACCACCAGGACAAGATCGGATGAAATGCAATACAAATTGAACATATATTCCTTTTTCTGCATTAAAGCCCATAATCCATGGCACATTTTGCTTTTTCCCCCGTTCATTTCAAGAAATCTTGTGAACTCATTTTTTTAGAAAAATACACATGGGAGTACAAACAAATAGCAGTCTTTGATAAACTTGAATGTATTTTATTGAGCTGTTCGAAGTGTGATCAGAATAATGAAACTAACTTGCGTAACCCAAATTTTGGAAAATAATTTAAAACAAGTAAATTGTAAGTTACATCATTAAATCTCAAAACCTGAACTATATTTCAACCACATATTTCCAAGTTCATGAGGTCCAAGTTTTTCAATACGGAAAATGCTTTGAGCGTCCACGGTCAAGTACTGCAAGCTATTGTTTGTTTTCCACGAGAAGGCACTTAGCTCCGCCTTCTCAAACGCAGAGTTCCATTTTACGCGGGGGTGATCAGCAAACATATCCCTGAGCAACCAGACAACAGTAACTTCGGCATGCATTTTAATGTGCAAAAAAAGTCAGTGTCCTTTGCATCATTTGCTTCACTTGTATGTTGCTACTTTCGTTATTCTTTCATTTTAAAAACTGCTAATTTTACGACAAAATACTATGATCCGAATATGGCTTCTACCGAAAACAGCGAAATAGAATCATTGGATACCACGTGACAAAGGCAGAGTCAAGTGTCTTCTTGTGAAAAACGGATAATTTAATGCACAAAACTTTTTCCCTTTCGTCCGAAGATGACTTCTTTGAAAGAATGGATGATAAAACATCGTAAGAACTCTTACAGGCAGTACGTTGCTTTGAAACATCTTTTCAACCTTCAAAAGGCCAAACTGTAGGGTCTAAAGGTACGAAAATTGCGCATTGGGACGTGTATGAAAGTTGGAAACGCAAGATATCATATTAAGTTAATTTCATAAAGCTATAAATTTAGAATTTGTAACAAAAAAAAAAAAACTGTTGGTTATCTTTATTCAGTTGAGAAGTGTATTTTCTCAATTATTTTAACAGCGCATATTTTTTTTTTTTTTTTTCAGTTCGCACTCAAACAATTCGAACCTTTTTATTTTCCTCTTCACGTTTGAATGATTAAGAAACAATGGTATGCACAGCATATTCCGATAACGTGAAATTTTGTTGTCAGTAGGAATTCCATTTCTTTTACACTGGGGTTAATTTGCTTGATTTTAATTTCTATTACCAAGAGAAAAGAACCAAGCAAAAAAAAAAAAAAAAAAAGAAAAAGAAAAAAAAATTCTGGTGAACAAATGTTTTTACGTCTTGACTCAGGTAAATTGAATGGTGGCAATTTCCTTTTGGTAAGAAATTACGAGGAATGGAAAAGAGCTTTGCTGGATTTCTTGTTGCAATGAAAAAATAAAAGTGGGGTATTAAAATTCCACTTCAGTCTCACTTTTTCAACATGCTTTTATTTCAATTTTATTCATTCTTTGCTCAATGCAACTACTGCGAAGGAAAAAGAAAAATATATACAATTATAAAAGATTATAGGATTATGTGGATCTTTTACTTGAAGGATGAGAAAGGTCATAAAATTTATTTAAGCTTAATAGTTAAAGGTGTATCTACGGTCTGTTGCCAAAATAGATTAAGACTAATATATTTTCATTAGTTTAAAAGAAATTTCTCAGCCACGAAATCTTGGAAATCTTGGGTTTCGGGAAAGATTTTTAAGACCTCTTAAAGTCAATCATGAGCCCTGATTGTGCTAGTTGTCTCTAAGGTAAAAAAAAGCTTTTAATTGTGAATTATAACGTGGTGTTTATCTTTAATGTCATACGCTATTGGTAACAACTAGTCACACGTTTAAGCATTTGTTTCAGCACACTTTTACACTACTTCATAAGAGAAGATACTATTTGGCATTAATTTGTGTTTCGATTAAGAAAATGAGTAAATACAACAGCAGAATCACGCAATTCGACCCCTGCTTATCCAAAATTCCGTCTGATCTGACCCGAATTTATTTTCAAAAATTATAATTTAAATGCTTTCTAAAAATTTTTAAGTATACAAAAAAAAAAAAAAAAAAAAAATCCCTTTCATAATTTTGCACAAATAAAAGACACGGTGCAATATTCCCAAGAGCACATTTACATTTGCTAAAAACCCTATTTCTTTTAAACAATTCATTTTAAATTAACGCTGAGCTATGTTTCTTTCGCTGATTTAGTTTCAGAAGCGAGAGTATCCTCTTAAATATCAGTCATCGATACTGGATACCTTGTGGATCATTTAAAAATAATGCAAATAAACCTGCACAATTTGGAACATTTTGTTTCAGAAAAAGTGACTTTCGCTATGACGTGTTCTGAGTATGCTTCGTCTGAAGAAAAATGTTTCAAAAGTGTTCCGAATATGTACTGGATATTGTGGATATTGAACCTCGTGTGCACACGAGTCTAGACAATATATGGTTCATCAACACATTTGAAAGCATATTTGATTACATTTGGGCACACTTGTGAAATCATTGCTGTCTTTGCTCTAACGAGGAGGGTTAGATAAAGATTGGTTGGTTGTACTATATGCAGTATGTATACACTATTTTAAAAAATTCTGTTATTTTTACTGCAAATTTTGTAATTTTTTCAATCCCCTCACTTTGTTCTACGAAACTGTAACGTATTTCATTACGTGTGATGTTCTGCGATGCTACGCAGGAAGTATTAGTAAACAATGATGTCGATTTCAAAATTTTCATCTGTAACTGTTTTGGTCTGGTTTATTTCCATTACTATTCATTACATCATGCTTAAGCATTTAAAAATTAACTTAGCACTTGCAGATCGTTTAGTTTCATATTTGTGTACATTATGCGTTAGCATTTGTACATTTAGCACTTGTACATCTCTGTGCATTCACATTTTGTTCTAAATAAACTTTTATTCATGATACTGCTTAAGTTGTAGAAGAATCTAAATAACTAAATTTAAAAATAATACAATTGTATTTCTGATGTTAGACCATCGATTATGTTTGGAACAAGGATCCCCAACCTTTATTATTATTTGTTACACTTTATAAATTTATGAAATTTGTCTCACAATTTAAATTCAACACAAATGCATAGTAAAGCAAAAAAAAAGAAGAAGTTTGAATTCCTAACCTGAGCTCGAAATATTAGCAAAAAGTTATATAAGCTATCTTGGCTTGATTTCTGAAACTAATAAAGCTTGTACAAGCTTGAATAAATGTGTGCGTGTGTCTCAGCATATATATTGGGCCTGGAATTGTTCAAAAATAAGACTGGGAAACAAAAGATTTAAAACCACTGGTTTAAAAGATAACTCTGATAAATTTATATTTGTTTTGTCTTATTTAAATCAATTTTTCAAATTGCTGTTCGACATGTAAATAAAAAATTTTATGTTATGGAAAATTACCATGTCCTATTTATAAAAAAATGTGCAAAATGACAACTAAAATTTAAAAAAAAGTAGGATGAACATTTTGACGAAAAACGTGTTATTATTGGATAAGTAAAAAGTTCATTCTGTTGTAGTTATTACAGAAATATTTCAATAATGTACATCTATTTTATGCAATCTATTTAACACTATAAAAGGGAGACGCAGGGAGGAACATACTGGAACACTCGGTATTTTTAGGGCTTTTAATTAAAATAAACTCCGATTTAAGCTTTAATAACGCAATTTTAGGCCATTTTTTAAATGTTCGGGCGAAGGTGCAGGGATAGCATACCTTCCCGAGATATTTCTAGAAGCTGTTGTTTCGAAAATAACGTTTAAACTGTCTTTGGTGATGTAAAGGTGTGAAAACGGGGGGGGGGGGGGGAGGGGCTTTAGAAAAATGAATTAAACTGGAGTTTCGAAATTGCGATTTTAGACCGTCTTTTGTGAAACTATAAGTGTAGAGAGGTATGAATGATCCATCCGAAAGTGACTCAGAGGTGAGAATTAAGAACATCTTTAGGGGACTTAAGGGGATATCCAACCTCAATGATATAAAATTTAATTTTAAAAGTACAGTTTTAAACTGTATTTGAAGACGTTAGAGGAAGAAGACTCGGAGAATCTCGCTGTAAATTTTTAAAAAAAAGATAGAAAAAACTAATATCTTAAAAACATTTTAGCTATATTTGATGACAAAAGGGAAGGGAGGAAGAGGAGGGGGGGGGTCTCATTCTAGAAAAATATTATCCAAGATAATTTAGTGCATATAAAGGTAACATATATTATTTGTGTTCAACTAATAAAGTTTATAAATGTAAAAAATAGCTTTTATAAATTAAATTTTAATGGAATTTTGCAATAGAATCGATTTTCATGTGAAAACGAGGACTCTACAATACAACTGTCCAGCGATGTGATGTAAATTTTAAAATATGTGTCAAATAAATTAATTTAAAAAATATTGAGTTTAATAACTCTTTAGTAGTAAAACTGTAAACGATTTCTGCAGATGCATTTCAATATTTCCTTTTATTGAAAATAAATGAGCATACTTCTGTACAAGCTCGATTCATGTAAGACTTTTTCCTGATGACGTTTATATTTAAATTTCCAGACAGTTGAAACCGAAAGTCATTTTTTTCGTATTTTGAAAAGTCTTGAAACAATGAACCCTCCACTCTAAATTAAATTAGACGTTCGACTGGAACAAAATAAGTCTAAGTTGATCAAGACTCAATTAACTTTTGCTCAAAGACGATGAAGATTCCGCAATACTACTTCCAGCAATGTGATGTACATTTTAAAATATGTATTTGTGTCAAAAAGGTTAATTTGAAAAATATTTTGTTTTACGACACGATGTGTTTAATAAACTGCAAAATAGGAGTTGAGAGGTTCTAAGTGCGGCAGTTTAAAAATGTAAGTTAAATACGTGTTTTAATTTTTAGCTGCATTAGGGAACTTATTTCTTCCTTGAGACAGTTTAACTTTTTAAAAAGCACTCTTTATTTTATAAGTATAACTAAGCTAGTTTGACCAGGAATTTATGTGAACTCATGTTTTTATTTAAAGAGAATCGTGTAATTGAAAAAAATTCAAGCACAACTGATAGTTTTTAAATTGAAGTGGTAAATTCAACTCAAACAGAATTCAATCAAATCGAAAACTATTGTATCTACCAATAGAGCAGCCAAAAATTTGCATTCCCTCATCAAGTTGAAATTTCTCATTACGCTACTGATAGAGAGCATGTCATCGAGTTTAACACAATCGAGATGAATATGCCATTAAAAGAAAGCAAGTTACAATGAATAATTTTTAATCAACCTTATAATCGCATTTTTACAAAATTTTATTCCAGATTTAATTTTTTCGAAAAATCACACTGAAATAACAAATTAGAAGCAGTACCTAGTGAAATATTTGTCGCTCAATTTGTCACCAAGTGATCGTCCATTCATAACATCATTTCAGGGGGATATTCAACTCTAACATAACTGATGATTCGATTCAAACGAATTCTATCAACCAAAAGTGCAGTCAAAAAATTTCTTTTACTACACCCAGAAGAAAATTTCTCGCTTCGTGACTGGTAGATAGAATTCGATTGAATCGAACAAAATCGAGAAAAATGTGCTTCTCAGTCGTCATTGAAAACAACAACGATTTGGCTCAAAAAGAAAAAGTGTAAGCGCTTCTTTTGGATCCTCTGTGCACAACTAAA